>NC_054537.1:94852989-95152989 GCF_017654505.1 Polyodon spathula
AGGAAGCTTCTTTCTGTCCAGATCAGTAACCTACAGTACAGGAAGATTCTTTCTGTCCAGATCAGTTACCTACAGTACAGGAAGCTTCTTTCTGTCCAGATCAGTTACCTACAGAACAGGAAGCTTCTTTCTGTCCAGATCAGTAACCTACAGTACAGGAAGATTCTTTCTGTCCAGATCAGTTACCTACAGTACAGGAAGCTTCTTTCTGTCCAGATCAGTAACCTACAGTACAGGAAGCTTCTTTCTGTCCAGATCAGTAACCTACAGTACAGGAAGATTCTTTCTGTCCAGATCAGTTACCTACAGTACAGGAAGCTTCTTTCTGTCCAGATCAGTTACCTACAGAACAGGAAGCTTCTTTCTGTCCAGATCACAGATCTGGCTGCTTGATTGCTGCTGTCTACCATTACTGGTGTCCCAGTGTGGTTGATGACTGTGATTTATCGTTAATGCAAAGCTGATATTAGGGAGTGGATTTACAAATCCTTTTTAAGAGCTGTCTCTGCATTATTTCATCTACACTATAATGCCATTTCAGTAACAGTAATAATGCTAGAATGAAAAGTTTTAAAATGACAATGAAACATGCACTCTATTAACACACATGTGAGCTGTGTTGATCCTAGTCAGCCAGTGGCCAGTCAGCCCAAGTACAGATTATCCTATTTCAGTGATAGATTGAATGAAAATGCAGCCTCAGATACCAAGCCCATTTGGCTTATTGGAGAACTGTGTGACAAGCAGTGCAGTGGAGTTAGAATGCTTATCAAGTATTGAGCATGGATTGCTGGACTGCCATAGCACTGCACTATAGCAAGCAGCTAACTGTCACATTTACAGTAGATGAGTCAAGCTGGAAAATATCCATGTGTATAAAAGGTAAAGTAGCCTGATGTAAATAAAGAGTGACCCTGCACCACTGTGTTATTATAAGTTCTGACTTGCCAGCCACTGACTGTAAAAGCAATTACTACAACAAAAAAAATGTACTGTAAAAAAAAAATAAAAAAAAGAGGGAACTATAAACTATAAGAGTGTGTTTACAAAATGTTTTATTAATACCATATGCTAAGGGTTTGGAATATATTCACTGGATAAATAAACTGTAAAACAGATTATCTATCTCCAACAGGCATTTGCTTTTCACTCAGTAGATGTTAAATGAGCTCTGGCCAAGGTAAATACATGTATTCATAGTTCAAGCAAAGACTCCCAGAGCCCTCCTTCGATAGCAGCAAGCATCGATACGAGACTTGGAGCACAAGGACCTTGTTATGAGGTTCTGACCTTGATTGACTGCCAAGTGAGCTGACTACACCATGTAACAATTATTTATATATATTTTTTTGTTCCTGGGTAGTAAAGTCTAAACATTACTAAGTGTATTTATACTAAAGTAATACAAAAATGACTACAAAAGATTTAGAAGTGAGTAGTTTTTCGAGATTTACGATTATACTGTATTTACTGTATAATCGTAAATCTCGAAAAACTACTCACTTCTAAATCTTTTGTAGTCATTTTTGTATTACTTTAGTATAAATACATGTTAATTTGGATTCATATGTTTTTTTCTGACTTTATGTGAACGAAAAGACACACATTTGCTCGTTTTCCCATTGGAAATAGGGATATTTTGAAATATCACTGTCCTGGTCACAAAAGCAAAGTTTGTGGGGAATAATAGCCATGTTCTATACTTTTGAGACATAAGCAATTAGGAAATAACATTTACTACCCAGGAACAAAAATTGTGTTACATAGTGCTATCATTGATTTCATAATCCGAAAATGCAGAGCATATCTTAAAATTTGACACATTGGGAATATGCAGTACCCAAGTGGTTGAAGGATTAAGTGCAGGAGATGAATGAATGTGGTGCACAGCCTCTGCACATGACATTAAAAATAGCATCTGAATTACCCTTAACTCTCTTAATCATAGAAAATGGCACATTCCAATAACAATCAAATACAATCACACCTGCTATAGATAGCACACTGAACTGGGTCTCAAAAAGAACCCTGCCAATGTCTTTCTCAAGCTGCTCAGGTGTGGTTGTGGTTGCTGCTACGAGGAAAACCAACAAAAGAGGTAGCAGTCAGGGATTTAAGGAATTATTACCCGGAGAAATGGCGAGTGTCGGCAAAACTGCAGAGAACTATGAGGCTCTGTTCAGGAAAAAAATCTTTCATTCAATGGTCATTTATATTGGTTCTCTGGCATATGAATTGGCTCGCTGGCATATGTGTTGGTTTGTTGGCATATATATTTGTTTGTTGGCATATGCATTGGTTCTCTCCCGCATGCATTGGTTTGCTGGCGCATGTATTGGAAAATAATTCTAAGCAGGCACAATTTAGACAGCCTCTGATCCTGCTTTATTAGCACAATTAATACAGGGCACCTGTTTGGACTACGGGTGCAAGTGTGATAGAGCTTATTTTGCATATGTTCTGTTAAATGCACTCTGTACTAGTCGTACCTAGTTAATGTTCACTGGTGTGTAAGGGTGCATTTGTTACGGTTTGAGGTTTTTACACTGTATTATTATTATATAGTAGATTGTATTATTATTTATCGATAATCCCTGTCAGTTTAATGTCTTAATAATCATAAAGGAAACAGAAGTGGGAGCCGGAGCATGGCTTCGATCCCCATCGCCGCTTTTTCAATCCAGGTCGTTAGGTCTGTACCACTAGAGCCGTAAACAGCAGCTGAAAACTGGCTCCTCAGACCTCTTCCAAGGCCATGCACGTTATAATAATAATAATGAAGATAATAACAGTAATCATCAGAACCATATTGGCTAAAGTTTGGAAAAATCTTTGTTTGGTTTATATTATTTATTTGAGATCTTCTATGTTGCCCTGCTGCATTAGCCGGTAGACGGCAGAGAATGTGAAGTGGGGCCTTTCGCTTTAATTGTGCACCGGCTTTCGGTGCCCATTGTGTTTGCCTCACAGTGTCTTTTAATCAGTGGGAAATATTTATTGCAGTTTTACAGTATGTCCCATAGGAAAACACTACATAAATAAATAAAACAAAGGAGAAATTGAGCTAGAAAAGCAGGCCCAGAGGCTGTCTAAATTGTGCCTGCTTAGAATTATTTTCCTATACATATGCCAGCGAACCAATGCATATGCCACATTAAACCAATAGATATGCCAGCATACCAATACATATGCCAGCAAACCAATATGAATGACCATTAAATGAATGATTTTTTTTCCTGAATGGCGCCTCAGAGGAGACGAAATGGCAGCTTCCATTTAATATTGTAGAGATCTGTTAACACAGGCAGGCGCATCACACAGGGCGAGGCAATCCACACACAGGAGGAGGACGATGGCGAAACTGAACTTTAGTGCGCGAGGGCCTTGGTTGTGCCGTCCTGGGTTTGTGCCCGCCCTCCGCCTGTGTGTGGATTGTCTCGCCCTGTGCGATGCGCCTGCCTGCGTTAACCGAGATTGCTACAATATTTTAACAGTGTTTTTCCAGATTTAACATAAATTGCCTATTTTTTCCTAGAATTAACCAAAACCAATTCTGTTTTAGCTTAATACATAAATGTTAACAGACACATTCTTAAAAGTTTTGAAATGTGTACATTGTGGTGTGCAGATGAGGCGGGAGGCTGAGGGCTTGGCTCTGAAAGTGTAAGAGTAGATCTACAGCACACAAAGCCAAACCAAATGCTTCAAGAGGCTCATTCAGCTTCAGATTTAGCTGGCAAAATACATTTTTATTTTACGAAAACCCAGATTTATTTTTTTCAGATTTATTTGCTGAACAATAGTGCTTTTCAGATTTGTTAGGTAAATGCTGATTTGTCAAGTGTACAAAGATTTATGGGGGCTCCCGAGTGGTGCATCTGGTAAAGTCACCACAAAGCTCACCACGTAGACCCATTTCAGTGTGTGTGTGTGCAACCGACGCACACACACACATCCACACATGCATGCACCCCCCCCCCCCCCCCCCCCACACACACACACACACAGGGCTGAAATGGAGGTATAACTGCAGTACAATCTAGAAGCAACCCGCCAAATCCCCAAATCACGGAAACAAAAAGCAGGTTTCTCAACTCGTCTCAGCTACAGTTCCCCAGAGCAGTAACAAAGCTTTGCTGCAACAGCCACCTCCATGTTATTGCCTGCCCCACAAGATTAATTAATGAGCCTAAACACAGTTTATTATCAAGTATTCCCCTAAAGACTAATAAAAGTGTCAAGGTAGCAAGTGTGCTTAGCTGGCTATACGTTTCATCCAAAAGCCCTTTTTCAGCTGTACAGAAAGAAAAGTAAACACAGATCAGTACACTTTTTCTTTAAATATGTTTGCTGCACAGCGTTGACATTTTTCTACACAGCTGAAGGGCTTTCCTTGTGTATGTATAGAACTCAAAGTACAGTGCAACTTCTACACAGCTCTTATCGACAGTGAGGTATTTTGGTTTTCCTCAATCAACCTTAAAGCTTTTTCATCTCCCTTCTTTTTCCTTCTTTTAATTTTGTTCTCTCCGCTAGATCTATCAATTTCTTTCTTATTTCGAAAGGGGTATTGCTACAGAAAGAAGGCTCACACAGGGTAGTGCTGCGTGCGCAACTCATAACAGACGTCATCATTATATGTTACAGCCCGATCACATGATAAGGGTGATAAATTTAGGGACTAAAACAAAGTCTATTGTGTAACAATAACCTAACCCTAAACCGAAGGTTTGTGGGGTATTATGGTCACGTGGTAGAGGTGTTGAGGGTCAATGAAGCACTAAGTTTTCTGGAAGTTTTAGTCACGAAGAAAAAAAGTTGCAGATGATCACTGATGCAGCAAAGAACAGTAGCCGACATAAGCACAAGAGTATATAGCTGCAGAACGAAGGCTCCCAGAGGGTAGTTCTCATAACGTAGCTCACACAGGGTAGCTCACACAAGTAGCGCTGCGTGCGCAACTCGTAATTTACGTAGTTCTTCATTGAACACTCAACACCCTTACCACATGACCATAATACCCCACGAACCTTCGGTTTAGGGTTAGGGTATAGTTGTGTGCATTTATAGTTATGGCCAATACCCCACGAACCCTAGGTTTAGGTTATCACCCTTATCATGTGATCTAGCTGTAGCATATAATGATGACGTTTATTATGAGTTGCACACGCAGAGCTACCCTGTGGGAGCCTTCGGTCTGCAGCAATACCCCTTTCCTTTTGTGAAACGGGCCCCAAGCTATTCCACTGCCGACCGTGGATGGAAGTTCTCAGGGGGCGGCGTACTATTGGCCAAGCGCCGCCCGGGTATGGAGGGCTTAGGTTGGCCAGGGTGTCGTCAGCTCACTGCGCACCAGCGACCCCTGTAGACTGGCCAGATGACTGCAATCCTGCCTGTAAGTTGCCTGGAGCTGCGTGGTCCCCTGATGATGTAAGGCTGAGCTGAGGTAGCTGCATGGCAGGCCGGCAGAGTGAAAAGAAGCAAATGGCTGACAACATATGTTTCGGAGGATGAGTGTGTCTGTCTTCGTCTCTCCGAAGTCAGCGCTGGGGTGGCAGCAGTGAGCCAGGTTGAAATAAAAAATAATTGGGCTTTCCAAGTTGGGGAGATGAGAAAAAATAATTGCCAATATCAGCCATTTTGAAAAGAGCTTTGAAACAGACTTTAAAGGTATAAGTGTAAAAAGTTGTCACGATGTGAACATTGAAAGGAAAAATTACAGGTGCTTTATTTAAACAGTTGTAGCAACACGTGTGGATGTGTAATGCTATATTTTCCTTTAAGAGTCCTTAATTGTTTCATCTGCTTTTTTATTGGAATTTATGCTGAATTATCTAATTCTGTATCAATAATGAACACACACACACACCACAGGCTGTGCAGAATGAACACTGAACACCCTATTGCCCTCTTACCAGCGATATATATGGTGTGAAAGAGCCTTGCTCTTTCGAGTTCTTTTTCAGCACAATTCACTGACTCACACACAGGATGTTTAATTTATACAGCGCATTTTCACTCTTTATTTGAAATACCAAACAAAAATAAACAAAACAAAAACCTAATTTAATTTTGAAGCGCTAACTGAACTTTTTCTCAGTTCTAAATCGGACAGCTAAGCCGTTTATTGATTAAAACTAAAGTTTTTGAACACACAAGCAAGAAGGTTGCACACTCTACCTTTTAGGAACTACACAGGTCTCTTCACAAACAACAGCCTCTGTCTTCACACAGACTGGAGACTGCCCCGAACAAACATTTTGCCTCTGCTTTTATACCTGCCTGCTAATTATAGGCAGGTGATACTAATTAAACTAACAGGTAGTCAATTAAATTAAATAAACTAATTACACCTGTGACTGTGCAAACATTTATCTGGCAGGGACAGAAATTAACCCTACCTCTGCCAACTACCAACAGGCAGGGATTTGCCCTGCCACAATATATACTGCAACACAGCGCCCCCGACTGGCTGTCTACAATAGCTGCATATACTGATCTCCTTCAAATGTGTCAGCACCTGCATCATTTGTTAGATTTTCCCTGAAAATAACCAGATCTTTGTTTCCATTTGTTTTCTAGGTTTGGTCCAATCTCAAAATCATGGAGTCTGCTTCCACTGAAGGCAATTACTTTCTGAGCGTAACGCCTGTGCCCACACACAACCAAAGCTCCCACGACTCATACTTGCATAAATTGGCCCACCTAGACGAGGCCCTTTACAATGACTTCTACAGCTTGTGGATAGCCCTGATCGTGATCAACGTCCTTATCTTCCTTGTGGGCATCCTCCTGAACAGCCTGGCTCTGTACGTCTTCTGCTTCCGCACTAAACCCAAGACAACATCAGTGATCTACACCATCAACCTGGTGATCACCGACCTCCTGGTGGGCTTCTCTCTGCCCACCCGGATCATCATATACTACAGTGGAGGGGTCTGCCTCACCTGCTCCTTCGTGCACATCTTCAGCTACTTCGTCAACATGTACTGCAGCATCCTCTTCCTCACCTGCATCTGCGTGGACCGCTACCTTGCCATTGTCCAAGTGGAGGCCTCCCACAAGTGGAGGAACCAAAACTATGCCAAGGGCATCTGCATCTTCATATGGCTCTTCGCCATCGTGGTGACCTACACCATCCTGACCACGGCAATCAAATACGCTGCCTGCTGCCTCTCCAAGCTCTTCGCTCTGACCGTCTTCGAGTTCCTCGTGCCCCTGATCATCATCGTGGTCTTCACTGTCCGCATCATGTGCGCCCTGTCCAGCCGTGGCCGGATGCAGCAGAGCCGCGAGCGGAGAATGCGAGCTGTCCAGCTGCTGGTCACCGTGCTGGTCATCTTCATGATCTGCTTCACCCCCTTCCACGTCCGGCAGGTGCTGGTCTATGCATACCCAGACATGCCCCACCACGTCAGCCTGATCGTCTACCATGTCACCGTCACCCTCAGCAGTCTCAACAGCTGCATGGACCCCATCGTCTACTGCTTTGTGACCAACAACTTCAAGTCCACCATGAAGGGCATTTTCCGCAAGCCAGCAGCGGAGCAGACCAGCAGGGACATCGCCAGCATGCAGAAGAGCTCCAAGGGATCGGAGACTGCCATTCCAGTCACCAACACCATGATGATGAGCACCTGCAGACCTCCTCTGCACCTGTGAAGCAGCGTCTTTCAGGGACTTTGCTGTACCTTTCACTGGATGAAATACAGTTGAACACAAACGTATTGCCCCCCTACACTTAACTATAAGATCATTCAAGACATTTTAAATGCTTTGTTTTTTAATTTTTTTGAATGCAGCGTGTTTGTTAAACTACAGGACATTGTGTGTTTTAGTCTTTGTCATATTAATTATTGGCTAATGTTCACCAAATGCTTCTATTTAACATGTTTGCTTGAATGATCTTTTATTAAGTGCAGGGTCCCTGTACTTTTGTCTGTGACTGTAGCTATCTACCTATACTGTAATCGATGTGTTTTGTGTGTATATATTTACTGTTTATATTTATAAAGGCAGTTTTCTTTCCATGCATGTGTAATGGGTTATACATATTATTTTCTTCTGCGCTGCTTTGGAAATTCTTTTAAGATGTGTTGTTAATGGTGGGCTGTGGTTGAAAATAATTGCTTAAAGTTACAAAGTGTGGCATTGATACACAGTTTATCTGACCAGCCTGCGTTTTTGTTCAGTAGCATTGTAATCACGTGATCAAAGTGCCAGATTCTTTAAAAGAATGTTATAATGGACTTTTCAAACGCAACTCAATATTTATCAATACAGGGTGCAAATTAACAGGAAAGCCCAGAACTTTGTGCTTATGGCCAATTATAAACCCTTATGGATTAGGGAGGGTTTTAAGGATAGAGATTCAATAAGGAACTTGCAATCAAGGACATGTAATTTCAAATGTAACCTGACCTTGTGCACAACTTTGTGTACATAATAAATATATGAACAAGTAATGGTGTTTTTCCATCTAATAATTCCAATTGACATTGCACTTCTTGTGCAGTGTATAGACTGCAACCTTGTAGAGGCAGGGACTTAACCTTGTCTGTTCAACTGGACTAAGTGTGATTTGAATGACTGTACACATTTTTGCTTACTGGCAAGTTCAATATGACGAAATTTTAAAAACTCCTATGCCAGAATAACTAGACTTATTATATATCCTTCATGTGACCTGAAATAGAGTGCAAGGATGCACCGGATATTAAGTTGTGTTGATCTATACTGTAGCTTTGAAAAAAAAAAAACTAAATATGCACCCATATTACAAACCATGAAAAAGCTGATGGTTGAAACATACTGAGTGGCATTTACTAGTATTGTTTTGTTAGCTTTTTTAACTCTCATTAATGTGAATTTCAAGGGACGGGCAAAATAAATCGTCTTATTAGTAATTCTTATCGCATGCTGTCAGTTTTTATTAAAGTTACAGTAACACTGAAATACATTTTTTATTATGGTGCAATAAAAAGTATTGTAGCAGAGTGGTGGCAGCACTGTTCAGGACAATGCAATCAGCAACAACAGTTGTAGCAGGAGCAAGGTGGTGTGGTCACTGGACTGTGCACTGAGTGGTTTCGTTCTCATTCATTGCGTTATAGTCATTTGGTGTGTTTTCTGTGATCATATACATAGTTGTATGTGACAGGGATCGAATGATTCTTGGTGTTAGATCTCCTTTCCAACCTGTGAGGGCGCTGTGTAAAGGGAACAGAGTATCCTGGACTGGATGGCCCAACAGTTCATTCCCAGGGTTAGGCGGAAGTCGGCCATCTAGAAAGGGGACTGAGCTACGATACACTAAATCATCGATCCAGAAGGTTAACGGTTTGGCACCTGCTGTTTGGAGGAGCGGTGCGCTCGTTAACCAAGGGGTCATGGTTGACGGTACATAAAGGGGACATAGTGAGGTGATCTGTTCCTTGGGATGTTTACACTAAACCGAAAGGACCCGTATAGAGAAATGTTTTGTTTGTTTTGTCTGTCTTGTCTTTAACAGAACTGTTTGTTTGTTATTAGATTAGATGGTTTACACGATCCGGAGCTGTCACTTAAGGCCAGCACTAAAACCGGACAACACCACATCGTGTCACGGATAACTTGTACTTCACCACGAACACTACAACACTCACTTTGGACCGTGTTTGTGTTTTGTGTGCATGTACTGGATTATTGTTATTATTTACGGGACTGCATCCCATAATTATCCACTGTGCAATATGCATTGCTGAGTATTGCCAGACCTCCTTTTGTTTACTTTGATTTACAAAATAAAACAGAAATCATTTCACCCGTACTTTGTTGTCTGTCTTTCACTGTTGGACTACTAAATCTGCTCTACACTTGTGCACTGATTACCACAATGTATTACTTTGTTTATTATTTCCATGTCTGGATGTCCCCACCCAGGTCCTCCTAAGCTGCACAGAGGAGAGCAGGGGCCTGGCTGGGGTTGTGGTGTGTGCCTGTTCATTTTACACAATGATTTCTCATTCTTTCCTCCACTGCTGCAATCTGCTACAGTATTATAAATTAAAAGTGTTGTGCATTTTATTGAAAAGACTGTATTAAGTGAACTTTTAAAAAGTATACAGTGCCTGTAATAAGTATTCACCCCCCTTGGACATTTTCACAATTTGTTGTGTTACAACCTGAAATCTTGATGCATTTAAATGGGATTTTTTTCCCTTTGATTTACACAACTTACTCAACACTTTGAAGAGGCAAAATTTTTTTTATTGTGAAACAACAGTTAATGAAAAATAGAAAAAACTGAAATGTCTTAGTTAGATAAGTATTCACCCCCCCCCCCTGAGTCAATACTTGGTAGAACCACCTTTGGCAGCAATTACAGCTGTGAGTCTTTTGGGGTAAGTCTCTACCAGGTTTGCACATCTGGATCGTGCAATATTCGTCAGTTCTTCTTGGCAAAATTGTTCAAGCGCTGTCACGTTGGATGGGGATCGTTGGTGGACAGCAATCTTCAAGTCTTGCCAGATTCTCAATTGGATTTAAGTCTGGGCTTTGACTGGGTCACTCTAAGACATTCACTTTCTTGTTTTTAGGCTACTCCAGTGTCACTTTGGCTGTGTGCTTGGGGTCATTGTTCTGCTGAAAGGTGAATCTCCATCCCAGTCTTAGGTCTTTTGCAGACTGAAGCAGGTTTTCCTCAAGGATTTGCCTGTATTTAGCTCCATCCATTTTGCCTTCTACCCTGACAAGGTTCCCAGTCCCAGCATGATGCTGTCACCACCATCCTTCACAATAGGGATGGTGTTACCTGGGTGATGTGCTGTGTTGGGTTTGCACCAGATATAATACTTTATATTTAGGCCAAATAGTTCAATTTGTGTTTCGTCGGACGACAGAATCTTTTGCCACATCTTTTCAAAGTCTCCCACATGCCTTTTTTGCAAATTCCAAGCAGGATTTTACATGTTTTTTTTTTCAGAAATGGATTCCTTCTTGCCAGTCTTCCACACAGGCCAGATTTGTGGAGTACTTCAGCTATTGTTGACACATGGACAGTTTCTCACACCTCAGCCATGGAATGCTGTAGGTCTTTTAGAGTTGTCATTGACCTCTTGGTGGCTTCTCTGACCAATGCCTTTCTTACCTGGCTGCTCAGTTTGGGAGGATGGCCTGCTCTAAGCAGACTCTGGGTGGTGCCATATACCTTCCACTTCTTAATGATCGACTTTGAAATCTGTTTATACCCCTTACCTGATCTGTGCCTTTCCACAACTTTATCCCGGAATTGTTTTGAAAGCTCCTTGGTCTTCATGGTAGTATCTTTGCTTTGAATGTACTACCCAACTGTGGGACATTACAGAGACAGATGTATTTAATCTGCAATCATGTGAACCACTTTTATTGCACACAGATGGACTCCATTTAACTTACTGTGTGAATTCTGAAGGCAATTGGTTGCACTAAGCTTATTTAGGAGTGCCATAGCAAAGGGGTGAATACTTATCTAATGAAGACTTTTCAGGTTTTTATTTTTAATTGATTTGTACCCCTTCATTTTTTCACACATCGAAAGTGTTGAGTAGGTTGTGTAAATCAAAGGGAAAAAATCCCATTTAAATGCATCAAAATTTCAGGTTCAACACAACAAACTGTGAAAACATCCAAGGAGGGGTGAATACTTCCTATAGGAACTACATTGCAAATTAAATACACTTCAAACCTGCATGTCCTAACATCAGGCTGTTGAGCAAACGGTAATCTTAAAAATATTAAAATATTTTCAAGAAGAAAACTGAAATTGAATGTACTTTGCATTGTGTAGTTCTGAATGTACTTTGCACTGTGTAGTTTTGAATGCACTTTGCACTGTGTAGTTCTGAATGTACTTTGCACTGTGTAGTTCTGAATGTACTTTGCACTGTGTAGTTTTGAATGCACTTTGCACTGTGTAGTTTTGAATGCACTTTGCACTGCATATTTCTGAATGTACTTTGCACTGTGTAGTTCTGAATGTACTTTGCAAAAGGCAAGCAACCATGGCAGGATATTAATTCACTTTCCAGAGCACCTGCATTTGATTTGTTGTTTCACATATAATGAATGAATAACACTAATTTAAAAAAAGAAAGATGTTTGGTTATATGTGATATCATTACTCTCATAGGCTTACTTAGAAAATAAAATCAAATAAACGATGCATTAGGTAAATATTACTGCTGTGTGTTTAAATTATACTCCATTAGTGCTGGCACTACCTTTATATCACTCAGCTTAAATACATAAATATATAATGAATGTGTGTGTAATATATCTATATATATGATACCAATATATATATATCGATATAATATATATATAATATATAACATATGAGGTTCCTCCAAGGAGGTACAACTGTGGTGTACAAAAATTAAAACAATGAAAAGAAAATGTTATGGCTGTACACAAAAGGTGTAAATGATTTTAAAAATCTTTTATTTCAGGCCGCTTCAGACAAAAGCACTTCTTCAGCTGTGTAGAAAGAAAAGTCAACAAAGTGCAGTAAAGAATCCAGCGATCAAGAGGGGGATAAACGGCACACATGACAACTCAGAGTGTAGTTCACTTTTCTTTCAAATCTAATGTGAAATGTACAACGACAACCCTGCACTCCCCAACAAGCCTTTCAGTCACAATGGGCAAGACAGCTGGCAGTCGTTGATAAAGTTGTCAGTTGTCGAGTGTTTGCGTGTTACCGAGAAAAGTTTGTGTTGTTGCCCACATAATCTGTCAAGTCGGTCTAATGGTGAATAGTCTAAACACAATTTCCTTCTAACATCACATAATCTGTCAAGTCAGTCTAGTGGTGAATAGTCTAAACACAATTTCCTTCTAACATCACGCTCAATGTAACTGTTCAGTGCATAACCCCTTCTTTTAATATAAGCAAGATAAATTCAAAATGGTTTTAACAGGTCAGAGAACAGAGACAAGTTCATCATGAAGAGATGAGCAAAGTCAGTGGCATCTTCCTGGCTTGTTGCAAGCTGCTGAATGTCATATGGTCATGTATTTATTTTTTTAAAAGGGGTGTACTTTCCACTTTCAAATATAATGAGTAATATCAAGTAAATTAGTACAGGATAAAGTGAGAAAAATATGATAAATAGAAACATCTTGTTGCAAGTGGTGCACAACAGCCTTTTAAACAGAGTTTTTGGGTAACAGGGTAATAAAGGAAATCATTTTTAAGAGGTTTAATAAAACAGATACTGGCTGAAGCTTTCAGTTTAGTATGGAAAACAATTGTTAATATTTATATAATAATTTATTCTTATATTTATATTGTAATAACATTGACAAGTTCCAGAGATGGCTTCCACTGCTGTCCACACCCACCTTGTAAGACCACAGTCCAAGATGCCATGGGAAGTTGAAGATCTGCTGATCTTTTAAAGCAATCAGTCATGGATAATGTCAATCATATTTCACCCATAAGACTGACGTTGAAATGAATAGCATAGCTTTGTTTTGTATTATATGTACCATACTACTGTATTGCTTCAAGTACTATCCAGGTTGTAGTAATGAATGGTAGTAGCAATGTGGTCTCAAGGGGGCTGTTCAAATACTGTATACATATAGCTGCATAACAAAAAATATAGAGGAAAATACAAAGTTCAAAAGTCAACGCTTGACCAGATATTTATTGTATTTCTCATATTAAACTCATCACTTTAGCTACTGTTAGACAACTTGTTTGCCAGGAGCACTGAATACATTTCCAATAAAAAAAGCTTTTTACAATTCTATTGATAGGACGAGTTAATATTACACACATGTTGAGGTATGTTGAGGTATGCTTGGCATTTGCGTTGCCTGAATGTTTCTGTGATGTGTTTCGCTATGTCAGAGAGAAAAGTCTTCATGTTGGGTTACCTGAGCAAAAGCATTTTTGATTTACATCCCGGAAATAAAATTCCAGCCATCAACAGTTAACTTGAATTAACACTGAATTGTTTTCAAAAGACTGAGGGAGTCAACATTTACCTGCTCACTACAACCTGGACATAGTGCATAGGGTATCTCTGAGAATAGGGTATCACCTGAGTTTTATCAGAGAGCACCTGCTACTGGCTGACTAAAGAATGGGAATGCAGAAAACAACACCAAGCTTCTGGAGTTGCCCGAACCAGTTCATATATAATCCCAAAATATTACTGAAAGTTATTTCAAGTGACCCAGAAAGACAGGAAACAGCACAGCACAGTCCAATATATCGCACTGTGTATGGATGTGATACTGGCTCTTCAATAAAACTGCAACTTTGCAACGTTTAATGCCAAGACTTTCATTAACCATCTTGTACAGCTCGGGCCCAAAGGCTTGCCATGCTATTAACTAATTGTCCTTCACAAAAATGAATTAAACCTGCTGAATAATGTTACATTCACATATTGAATTACATAACGCTTTATAGTTTTCCATATACTTTACGATAAACTAACATGAAATACTGTACTACTATTATGGCCTCTGCTAGACTTTAACAATATCATTTTGTAGTTTCTTTGATTACATGCTGTTAAATAAAAAATCTAAATTCATATAGTGAATCAAGCATCAGTAATAAACTTACATTTAAAAAGCAACAAATTAGAAAGAAATACGTCTATTGTACTGCAATTACACATCTAATCACAAGATGGTGCTGCTGTTTAGATTACGGTTTTTTGTTTTGTTTTGTTTTTCCAGCACCATTCTACTATATACTGTAAAATAACAGAAAAATAGATAATGCAAGATTGTCTTTCGATGGGTGTTTGGGTCATATTGAGGTGCACTTGCAGAGCGGTCAGGGGAAGCTCTTTTGGTGACTACTGAAGTCATGCTTTGCTGAACTTCGCAAAAGTTTAATTTGAAAGAATATAGAATGCCAGAGAATTCTCTGATCTCTTCAATATTGCAGACAGCAAAACTTTGCCTCTCAACTACAGCTACGAGGCATAACATTTTAATTTTCAGTGCTTGGCTTGTGAAGAATGTTATTCTTGTTACTGTCAGCCAAAAGTCGTGCTCACCAGGCTACAGTCCTATGAATGTGTGCACTGCTGACACCAATGTAGCGGTGCTATGCTTGGGTGCGAGAGGTCCCGGGTTCGCGCCCGCCCTCAGTCTGTGTGTGGATTGCCTCGCCCTGTGTGATGCGCCGGCCTGCGTTAACCCGAGACCACTACAATATATGTGGTCATGTACATCTTTTAAATGATACAGAGAGAATGAGGCCGATAACACATTTTTCATATAATATATATATACAGTTGCACTTGAAAATTTGTGAACCCCTGGTGTAATTCTAGAAATTTCAAGTTTTTACTATGAAATCCTTGTTTAATCAAAACCAGTCTTTACTAAAAGAAAGGGTTTATATTTACAAATTCCATGTGTTTTTTAGAGGCATTGGTGCATGTAGTAAAATAAAGATAGGTAAATAAGAATCAGTGCATATGCAAAAAATAAGTGAACCTCAAGTTGCATCAGCTCAATCAAGGAGCAGATGGGTAAATAATTGGGTACCAAGTTAACTAATCAAAGAGCAGATCTCTAGGATAAAGTTTGGGCGGCGCTCTCCTATATAAAGGTAAGAAACCTGATCAGTTTGGTCTTACCTGTACAAGCCAGTGTCACACACACCATCCACGATGTAAAGAGACCTCTGAGGACCTCAGAAATAGAGTTGTAAGTTCTCATCAGTCTGGAGAGGGTTATAAAAACATTGCAAAAGAGTTCAGGCTCCATCAGTCCACTGTAAGACAAACAGTCGACAAATGGAGAAAATTTAAGACCAGTGACTCTACCTAGATATGGACGTCCGTCAACATTATCCCACAGAGCAACGCGAAAAATCATAGAGGAGATCAAAAAGAACCCCAGAACCAAATCAATGGATGTCAATGTTCATACCTCAACAATACGACGCAAACTGGGTAGCCAGGAGGAAACCTTTGCTCTCCAAAAAGAACATCGCTGCTCGTCCTAAGTTTGCAAAAGACCACCTGGATGATCCTGTAGACTTCTGGAAGAATGTATATATATATTTCTATTTGTGTTTTATTTGCTGATTATATATAATCGTATGTGATTTCTATCATGTAAAGCGCTTTGTGGTGACCCCCGGTAAAAGTGCTATACAAAAATAAAGATTGATTGATTGATTAAAATGGATCTTTTTGGGCACAACCACAAGTGCCATGTTTGGCGAAAACCTAACACTGCCCACCACCAAAATAACCTTATCCCAGCTTTCAAGCATGATGGTGGGAGTGTCATGGTTTAGGTCTGCTTTTCTGCCTCTGGCACTGGACGACTCGCCAGCATTGAGGGAACCATGAAATCAGAGTTATAATTATGGAGGAGAACGTCAGGCCATCCGTCCGTCAGTTGAAGTTGCACCGAAAATGAGTACTGCAGCAAGACAACGATCCTAAGCATTGCAGCAAATCTACCAAAGAATGGATTAAAAGAAAGAAATTGTGTGTTTTGGATTGGTCAAGTCAAAGTCCAGACCTCAACCCAATAGAAATGTTGTGGCAAGACCTGAAGTGGGCTGTTCATGCAAGGCAGCCCTCAAATGTGAAGCAGTTGCAGCAGTTCTGTAAGGAGGGATGGGCAAAAATTCCTCATGGAAGATGCGAGAGACTGATTAGTAACTACAGGAAACGTTTGGTTGAAGTCATCGCTGCTAAAGGAGGTGCCACAAGTTACTGAATCAAAAGGTTCACTTACTTCTCCACGCAAGGATTTTTGAGTTTCTGTTACATAAACATGTTTTGTTAAATAAATAATGAAAATATATCTTATTTTTGTGTGTGTGTGTCTGTTATTCAGGTTATCCTCGTCAAGAATTTAGATTTAGATGAAGGATTTATAAGGTACTTTATTTAAAATATATAACAAGAAAGACCATCCCATGTAGGGTTCACTTACTTTCAAGCAGCACTGTGTGTGTGTGTGTGTGTATATATTGTAAAGTAGCAGGGAAAGGGACAGATTCCTCCCTGTCTAAAACAGGTGGAAACAGGTGTTTTGTTTAGGGTTGATTGATAATTGTTTAATTGTTAATTATCCCCTGCACCTGACAATCATTGTAAATTAGAGCCAGGTGCAGGGTATTTAAAGAAAGCAGCCAGGCTGTTCAGGGCTGCTGGTGTGTGAGGAGCCCAGTTAATGGTGATTCCAACCAAAACAAAAAGGAAGTGTGAAAAAGGCTTTTTTGTGTGTTCTGTTTTGTCAGAGTGTGTTACAGGTAAAGAGCTTAGCTGTCCTGTGTTAGTGAGGTTCCTGTGTGTTGTAGTTAGAGCTCAAGAAAGAGCTAGGTTTTTGTTTTGTTTATTTCTGTTTATTAAAAGTGCACATAAGCGCTTGAAAGAGCAATTTCTGTGTCCTGGGTCTTGAATTAAAGGGGCAACGAACCTTGAATTACAGAATTACATATATATATATATATATATATATATATATATATATATATATATATATATATTGTCACCTTTTTGCTCGCCACACAGGCTCTCACAGGTTCTTCTCCCTTCACAGGATTGTACTGATCAGCGCTCACGCGCACTTTTAATAAACACAAAATGAAATAAACACAAAACAAACACCTAGCTCCTATCTGGAGCACTAACTAAACATTCACCAGGAGATCCCTAACTAACACACAGGACAGCTAGGCCGTTTACCTGACCCGAACATAAAACTTTCACACAATACCTTAGTCTGAAAACGACTGCTCACACACACAGTCGGGCTCTTCTCTCAGCAGCAGCCTTGATCCAGACTGGCTGCCTGTCTTAAACACCCTGCGCCTGGCTCTAATTCACAATTACCACCAGGTGCAGGGGATAACTAAACAATAAAACAATTAACTCAATTAAACCCCATAACACCCAAATGTGCATTCTCACATAGCAGAGAAGGATTTTAACTTACCCTCTGTATATTTTGCACTAAGCACACAGACCTTTATACATATATACATATATATATATATATTATATATATATATATATATATATATATATATATTTTACACTACGCACTATATATATATATATGCCTTATATGTATATATATGCACTAAGTGTATGTATATTTTACATGCAGCACCTTCCAGTCCAGGTTTTGCTGTACTTCTCCTGGGTTAAAGAACATGTGATACATGTACAGCATGTGTTTGCCAGGCACACAGCACTGCTTTGTTGTTGTTTACATGCTGGCACATCACATGGTGAGCAACAGGGAGCGGCACTCGACCCAGGAGTGCTCTTTTGCTATATCCCAGACGTAATAAACCTGACATGTAAGTCACTGATTCTAAGAAAGCTCTAATCCTAAGAGTCAAAAAACTGGCTTCTGCAACTGCACTGGACATTGCTCTGCAAGTTGAATAAGTCAGGAGATATTTGGCCCAAACATGAAATCTAAAGTGATCTGGTAAGATAGGCCTTACAGGAGACTGTATATCTTACACAACGCACACAGAGCTTGATACAAATGCCTTACAGGAGACTGTATATCTTACACAACGCACACAAAGCTTTATACAAATGCCTTACAGGAGACTGTATATCTTACACAACGCACACAGAGCTTTATACAAATGCCTTACAGGAGACTGTATATCTTACACAACGCACACAAAGCTTTATACAAATGCCTTACAGGAGACTGTATATCTTACACAACGCACACAAAGCTTTATACAAATGCCTTACAGGAGACTGTATATTTTGCACTAAGCACACAGACCTTTATACAAATGCCTTACAGGAGACTGTATATTTTGCACTAAGCACACAGACCTTTATACAAATGCCTTACAGGAGACTGTATATTTTGCACTAAGCACACAGACCTTTATACAAATGCCTTACAGGAGACTGTATATTTTGCACTAAGCACACAGACCTTTATACAAATGCCTTTCTTGCAATAGCTGCTCCTTCAGCGGATTGTTTTTTTTTTTTTTTGCAATCAAAGACACCCTTTCAGATATCATGCCCAACGTGAAAGAATGTCTGAATGTAAAAACTAAACCCTCTCGCGGCCTCCCCACTCAACAATGCAAGCAGGGTAGATGGCAAGTGTCTTTGTATTACCTATGTTTGGGGGTTAGCCAAAACATTCGCAATCAGGAGACACTCAGACTAAGTCAAGGACAGGGATTGTTTCTCATCCAAGGAGGAGCAGAGATGTTTTGGGGTTGTTTTTCCTTCATAGACAGATCATGCCCTGTCTGTGTCTCAGCCCTGGCTGATTATGCAGTAGACTAGTTCTCATCAGAAACCTTTCTAATGCCTGTGGCAAAGTGGTTAACAGTGTGCCAGTGCAGGTAATGAGGTAGTGATCGATGAACAGACAGACAATGATAATCCTGGGAAATTATATTTAATTTGTACAAGCCAATGGTCTGACGACACAAAACACAGTAAATAATAATGATAACAAGCAATACAGCGGCGTGCATTGCTTCATTGTAATCCACGGGTTGGTCCCGAAATAATAAGAGTGTCTCTGTTACATGCCTTACTGACATCACTAACCAGTCCTGTCTGTATCTCAGCCCTGGCTGATTACACAGTAGATTAGTTATCATCAAAAACCTTTATAATGTCTTACTGATATCACTAACCAGACCCTGAATCATTGGTACTGCCCCTTTTACCGCCTTTACACCAGAACCACCAAGATTACATACAACCACCGCACATGCAAAATGTGCGGCTGCACTTTAAAACGGCTTTGATAAATGAAAAAGCAATCGGATACAACTTCATATTTTATTTAGGAACATCACATATAACATTTTCAGAGCAGTAATACAGTAAATTGAAAATTAAACTTTCTTCCACCAAGTATTGATTTCTGAACTCTTCCTAAGTTAAAACATTAGTATTGTGTTGTTTAAAAATGAATCTGAACTTATTTTCTTTGCAATCCGAGGGCTGACAACACTGCATCTTTTTTGTTATTTTGACTAGTTGTCATTTTCTGCAAATAAATGCTCTAAATGACAATATTTTTATTTGGAATTTGGGAGAAATGTTGTCAGTAGTTTATAAAATAAAACAAAAATGTTCATTTTACCCAAACACATACCTATAAAGAATAAAACCAAAGCCAGACTAAATTGTCGGCTATATTGTATGAAATACCGTATGGGTATTTCATTCAAATATTTAGTAACACTTAAGAACAGGCATGCACAAGATATTCACATACGCGGAGATATTTAAATTTGAATTGTAAAAGCCGTTCAAAAAGCGGCTATGGCAGTAATAGTGTTTAGCAGGTTCCTCGAATATGTTGAATGTCGCAAAAAGCCAAGCACGCACCAGGTATCTGCTTGCAGTTAAGCTTATATATTTATTATTATAACATCATGTGACAGAAATATGAGTTCTGGTGATAAATCTTCCTCCCGACCTGTGAGGGCGCTAAAGAACGAGAGGAGAAGTATCTGGAAGGGCTGGCCTGACAGTTCGTTTCCGGGACCGGGAAGTGGGTCAGCCTGGAAAGAAGCGAGACTCTGTTGTAAGACAGTATTCATTTGAAAGGTAAACGAGGGGCAGCTGCAACCGTTTACCTAGATATCATGTGGGATTACATATAGGGGCCAGGGTAATGCTGACCTTTTCCTTCGTTTGGGTTAACGCTAGGAGAGAAGGACTGAGAGAGGAGCTCTCAGAGAATATAAGAGAAATAAGTGTTATGTGTTATTTCTCTGTCTGTAATTGTCTGTCTTTTTCGCACCACTAGACAGTTAAAGCACACCTCCGGAGCTGTCGCCACGTAAAGCACTATCCGGAGCACCACTGCACAGAGCACCTGCCCGTTTGAATAATCACCCAGGACTGTACTGTGTTCTTCACCATCCCTGTGCTTTACACATTGTTGTGTACTGCTGGGGATTTATTATTTGACGGTCGCCAGACCTGGAAACAGCACAAATAAACACTTGTTCACTGAATTACTGTTCTCTGTTCATCACTCCTGCACTGCATCACCTCTACACCTGTTCCCCTTACCAGCCACTTTGCCACATATCATTATGAAAAAACAATGAAGCGAATTCATGCAGACGCGTTGCTGCCACTGGACTTTATCAGTGCAGTAACAGTTAAAAAAAAAATTGTTCATCAGGGTGATGTCTCTTAAACATGTTCGGATTCCTGTGCTAAAGCTCACTTTGAACAATCAGGTATTAGGCCTGAGGATCAGTAATTGAATTTGTCCCAGTTGATTACTGGACCTACTACACTGTACTGTGAAAACAAGCCATACACAGGAATGTTTTTACACTGAAACCTATTAGGAGTGTGTTCGTAAATTAATGTGGTTACTTTTTTTTTTTTTTTACTGAGGAATAAAAAAATCACAATATGGTTACATTCTGAAACTAATCACTAGTATGAATCGATTTTACAGCTGCCTCATAATAAAAAACGCCTGTAATTTAAAGCCTTTCTCAATTTTCTCCAGAACTAATAAATCAAGTGCTTCTAGGCGCTATTGTCTTGGAGTATATCCAGGCCTGCTGTGGCTTCTCTCCTGCCGCCAGTGTAGTGCTGCATTGGGTCAGGCACAGAGCCAGTCCTGGGGAACATGTCTAACAAAATGACCTGCTGGCACTGCTGAAGCCCAAATGACAAGGTTTATTAAATGCCAATGTGTTAACATCACAAGTGATACAATGAAGCTGCTCATTGTTCATTCACACTGTGATATGCACATACTGTATGGGCTTCAACACTCTCCCTATGGTCAATATTTTATGATATTTCATTGTGTTCCCTATGGCGGCTTCTGTGCCAGTAACAGAATGCAGCACTCAACGTCAGCTAGCAAGCAGCAGCACTTGTGGATATAACCCAAGCCAATGGACTATTTGCCTATCCTGTACAAAGCTACATCTATAAAAGGCATGTGAGTGTGGATCTCCAGTGTCAGATAATGAGAGGGGGCTGATCTGTTAATGATTCAAGGCTAGTGATTATATTTTCATGTTCTTGTGCTCAGTAAATAAATAAATAAATACATTTAAAAAAAGATGAATCAAGCAATGGGTATGTGCCCAGCTATTGGAATTGGATACAGTAGATTTGCTGAGATGTAAGACCATGTTTCCAAGCCCCCCCCCCCCCCCCCCCACCCATGTACTGAATAAAGAATCAAATGGACCTTGGATTGGTCTTCTGTTGTACACTGTGACCACAACAAAAAAGTGTCTGTAATTAGCAAAACTGTAACCAAGTTACATAAAGGTGATTTGCATGTGCAAGCAGAACAAAAGCACAATGCAGAAGCCACTCCTGCGAGAATGACTGCAGTGGAGCTCAAGAACCCATTGTGAACGGAACAGCAGGTTTATGTTCTCTTTTCAATGTGTTTGTATCTGTCTGGGTGCCACTGCTGTTATAGTAAAACACTAGGGGCAGCATCACATTCCTGTCTAATTAATAGAATCCTGCTCTGCAGTTACAGTAATCTGTCACATATCTGCCCGTAACTGTTTATTCACTTTGGTGGGCTGTGGCAAAGTGGAACAGGTGTAGCGGTGATGCGATGCAGGAGTGACAGGCAGACAGTTTCCAGTGGAAAAGGTGCTTTTATTTATAATCCAGGTCTGGTGACCATTAAATAATAAATCCCCGGCTATATACAACAATGTGTAAAGCGCGGGGATAGCAATAATAGGGCACAGTCCCGAACAAACAAACACACGGTCACCAGTCCTGGGTGAGTGCAATCGTGCTGGTGGTCAGTGCAAACACAGGTATTTCGTGACGGTGGTGCAGTAGTGATCCGGATCGTGCTGACCCTCGGCTACAGCTTGAACTGTCTGGTGGTGCAAAACACGGACAATTATTACACAGACAAACACAAAACACCTAACCCGTCTTTTCTTTTAATAATGAGAGCTCCTCTCTCGGTCCTTCTCTCTCCACGCGTTTACCCAAACGAAGGAAAAGATCAGCGTTACCCTGGCCCCTGTATGTAATCCCACATGATATCGAGGTAAACGGTTGCAGCTGCCTTATTACTTGCAGCTGCCTCTTGTTTACCTTTCAAATCAATACGGTCTTACAACAGAGTCTCGCTTCCTTCCAGGCTGACCCACTTCCCTGACCCGGAAACGAACTGTCAGGCCAGCCATTCCAGATACTTCTCCTCTCGTTCTTTAGCGCCCTCACAGGTCGGGAGGAAGATTCATCACCAGAACTCATCTTTCCGTTACAGGGGCGTATCAACTTCAACCTCCATCTTGATCTCCTGCCTGTCACCCCACAGTGAATGCATGCACACACGCAGCAGATGGCTACTCTGTCACAAGCACTAATACCCTGTATCTTTCTTAACAAGGGATTTAGGGGAGCTCCCTAATAAAAGCTGAATCTCAAAACAATAATTGTGTGAATACAGTACCAGCATAACTATGTAGTAGGACAAATTTGAAGTCTAGCGATCTTGGGATTGTTATGCTAAATATTTGGCTGCTAACTGCGTCAAAACTTGGACTAATGACAAAAATACATGGAAAGTTTCCCAGTGACTTGTCCTCTCCCTCTGTAATTGTTCCGATCTTTCAGCCAGACAAAATAAAGAACAACCTTAAAAACGATGGTTCCACCAGTGCTTGTTTTCTCTGTTGCCTCTACAACATCAAGCAACTCACATTCAAAGTAGTATTTTGTTTTTTAGTATGTACGAAAGAAAGGGTTGAACATAGGTTTGCAACGACGGACAACATGCCCCACATGTCATCCAGTTCCTATCCAGTTTTAAATAACTTTAGCATAACCGAGGCAGAAGTGTTAAAGGGACTAGGAGCTCTTAAAATAAATAAATCCCCTGGGTCGGATGAGATCCTCCCAATAGTACTCAAATAAACGAAAGAAGATATTTACAAATCACTAACCAAGCTCATGCAACAGTCTCTTGACGCAGGGGTGGTACCGACAGACCGGAAAATTGCAAACGTAATAACGATCCACAAAAAGGGAAACAAAACTGAACCAGGTAACTACAGACCAGTAAGCCTGACTTCTATTATATGCAAACTTATGGAAACTATAATATGATCCAAAATGGAAAATTACCTATATGGTAACAGGGTCCTGGGAGACAGTCAACATGGTTTTAGGAAAGGGAGATCGTGTCTAACTAACCTGCTTGATTTTTTTGAGGATGCAACATCGATAATGGATAATTGCAAAGCATATGACATGGTTTATGTAGATTTCCAGAAAGCTTTTGACAAAGTCCCGCACAAAAGATTAATTCTCAAACTGAACGCAGTTGGGATTCAAGGAAACACATGTGCCTGGATTAGGGAGTGGTTAAATAAAAATGAGCATTATAAATATCATATGGGAGATACTGAAATCGGAGAAGGAATCTATGAAAAAGACCTGGGAGTTTTTGTTGACTCAGAAATGTCTTCATCTAGACAATGTGGGGAAGCTATAAAAAAGGCTAACAAGATGCTCGGATACATTGTGAAAAGTGTTGAATTTAAATCAAGGGAAGTAATGTTAAAACTGTACAATGCGCTAGTAAGACCTCATCTTGAATATTGTGTGCAGTTCTGGTCACCTCGCTATAAAAAAGATATTGCTGCTCTAGAAAGAGTGCAAAGAAGAGCGACCAGAATTATTCCGGGCTTAAAAGGCATGTCATGTGCAGACAGGCTAAAAGAACTGAATCTGTTCAGTCTTGAACAAAGAAGACTGCGCGGCGACCTGATTCAAGCATTCAAAATTCTAAATGTCGAGCCAAGGGACTTTCTCAACCTAAAAAAAGAAACAAGGACCAGGGGTCACAAATGGAGATTAGACAAAGGGGCATTCAGAACAGAAAATAGGAAGGCACTTTTTTACACAGAGAATTGTGAGGGTCTGGAATCAACTCCCCAATAATGTTGTTGAAGCTGACACCCTGGGATCCTTCAAGAAGCTGCTTGATGAGATTCTGGGATCAATAAGATACTAACAACCAAACGAGCAAGATGGGCCGAATGGCCGCCTCTCGTTTGTAAACTTTCTTATGTTCTTATGTTCTTTCCATCACTGCAGTATAATTCAATGTTGTTTTTTTCTGAATTTTGTTTGCATACTGTGTCCTCTATCTATAGGGAGTCTTCTCAGGCTTGTTGACAAGATAGCAGCTGCTAAGATTTTTTTATTCTATTTCTTTAACGTTAAATAAATTGTGTGTCCCAAGAGGACTTTAATGGAGAGACACACAAGCAGTACAAAGTAACAAGTCAAGAACTACTTCTGCAATGTGAGCCGTTTCAGCAACAACACCTGAGGGTCTAATGTGGTGTTCTGAATAGGGTTAAAGAATATGGGCATCCTAGTCCTCTTACTAGGTCCAAAACAGAAACAGATGAGCACCAATATGGGCAGCCATTGTTACAGCACAAGCATTGGCATCATTCTGGTGGTAAATGGTTGATGGTAAACCTTAATGGTTGCCACCTCTAATTTGATTTGGGATGATAAGCGGGTAATTTTTTTTTGTTTTGCCTATTGACTGAAATTGTCATTTTATTTATTTACTTTTTTATAGTGCTTTTAGTCAAGGCAGCAGGGAGGCACAGAGTTTATAGATCAAGCCAGATTACAGGGCTGGATTCTGTTAACAGAGCAGAACACACAAAAACTAGACCTAGCCAGATTACAGGGCTGGATTCTGGTAACAGAGCAGAACACACAAAAACTAGACCTAGCCAGATTACAGGGCTGGATTCTGGTAACAGAGCAGAACACACAAAAACTAGACCTAGCCAGATTACAGGGCTGGATTCTGGTAACAGAGCAGAACACACAAAAACTAGACCTAGCCAGATTACAGGGCTGGATTCTGTTAACAGAGCAGAACACACAAAAACTAGACCTAGCCAGATTACAGGGCTGGATTCTGTTAACAGAGCAGAACACGCAAAAACTAGACCTAGCCAGATTACAGGGCTGGATTCTGTTAACAGAGCAGAACATGCAAAAACTAGACCTAGCCAGATTACAGAGCTGGATTCTGGTAACAGAGCAGAACACGCAAAAACTATACCTAGCCAGATTACAGGGCTGGATTCTGGTAACAGAGCAGAACATGCAAAAACTAGACCTAGCCAGATTACAGGGCTGGATTCTGGTAACATAGCAGAAAACACAAAAACTAGACCTAGCCAGATTACAGGGCTGGATTCTGGTAACATAGCAGAACACACAAAAACAGAACACAAAACAAAACGCAGTGGTTCACTAACTGAATGTTATAATGCTGAATGGATGAGACCTTAAACATAGTTTTATAGCTGCTTATTTAGCTGTTGGGTATGCATATATTGCATGGGTTTCAACAGAAACCCATGCAATATATGCATGTATATAGGTACAAGCTAGGTACATATAGCATATAGGTACAAGCTAGTTCTGCATTTGACCTTATGGAGCAGTCAAAGGTCAAGGTCAAGCTAATTTTTAAATAGAGAATATATGGGTTCATTTGTGAATTCTATAGTAACTATGACACTGTCTAAACTCTCAAAGGAATTCTAAAGAAGTTTTGCATTTGAGCTTTAGCAAGGTAATATGTGCAAATTCACCATAGTTGAAATTTGATTGGTTCACGGCAGCCATGTTTTTTATGTAGTGAGTTGCTTTGCACAAACTTTATAGACATCCCTGCCAAGGCTACGTATGCAAAGTTTCGCTTAAATCGGCATAACGGTTTCGGAGAAAAAGATGTTTGAATATTTTTGACAAATCCAATATGGCTGCCGAACTATGTGACCAATCGACTTGTGTTGAACAAATGTAAGTAAATAAAACGCATTGTTTCTGAAGTTAGATACATAAAACACAGACAGTAAACAGTAAAGACAGCCTGCAGGGCAAGCGAGGCAGGCGGTGAAAAAAGGCACAGAAAGCACAAGAAGAGCTAGAACGGAGTGGCTAATTCCAGGAAAGCAGCAAGCCAGCTTTCAGCACGAATGCAGGGGAACTGCAGTTGACTCAGAAAAGCTCTTTCCAAACACGCTCAGTTGTAAACATAGATGTCTTACCTTACCGTAGGCGAGAGGCAAAGAGAGGAATGGCTTCCATGGGTTGACTGTTTTGACCGGGGACGTCACCCCAGGAAGGGGCCTATCGGCAGCTCTGATATAAAGGATCAATAATACCTACCAATAGGCAGGCATATCCCATAAGTACATTGTTGGTCATCTTCGGATTGAAAGGGAATCGCATTTGCGGTTCATTAGTGTATGTGCGTAAACAGGTCATTCTCAAAATATTATTACAATCCATAACCCACGTAGCCTAGATGTTGACACGTTGTAATTGATATGACAAAATTGCAGGGCATACATTTTTCATTGTTTTTTTTTCTCATTATAAAAAAAAGTAAACAAACAAGTAATCTAACTGAAAGCCTTGATTCAACACTGCTGGTTCAATTTTCAATCTGGACAAAACTGACCGGACTGGTCACTAAAACCATGTGAAACATCTTTAAAAATTTACCACACAATTACTCCATCGCTATAAATATTAGAGAACAATAATTTTCATATCTTTTAATCAATCAAAATGCTGACGGACAAAGACAATCCTGCCCACACAATTAAAGTACGAAAACTCATAATAATTATTATTTTTATTGAGTAGACCAGATTTTCCAAGACGTTTTGCGTTGCTTTAGTGCCCCGTCCATGCAGATTTTGTCTCGCCTCCTTTCTAGATCTGCATGCTTCATGTAGCTGCTCTGTCACCCTCCCCTTAGGGTGGGTGAAGCGAGAGTGATCATGTTCATCCCCTATGGGAAGGTCTGTGTGTGCGGCTCTTTTGAAAAGCTGTATCGGCGCTACGCTTTATATATAAATATCACAAAATCTTGTTCTTTTGATTGTACTGTTCAGCTCAAACAAAATCGATTTCTTCAAGTGGTTGTAATGATATAACAGTTTGTTTTTCAGACAAGGATCAAAGTCAATTTTGGGACTTCTAGATCTGTGTGCTTTCATACGGTGGCCCTGAAGTGCAAAACACAAACACAAAAAGAAAGACACAAACACAATGAAAAATGCAAACAAAAGAAAAGCAAGACACAAACACAAAAGAAAAATGCAAACACAAAAAGAAAACGCAAACACAAAAGAAATGCAAACACAAAGAAAAACGCAAACACAAAACGAGAAACACATCAACAAAAAGAAAGACGCAAACATAAAAAAAATGGAAATGAGTCATGCTGGAGCCCTCTGCCATTGAAATCTTGTCTTGCATCCAGCCACGTCTGCTGAAGGTAGAGGGAATTTCGAAGCTAAAGTAAGACAAAAAAAGTAATTATTATTATTTATTTATTTATTTTTATTTTTTTTTTACAGTAGGCCTTACAATTTAAGTTAGCTATAGACCTTCCTAATTCAGTTAGAAAAAACATTAATCAATGAAGTTCAGCTGTGTGATTGCTAAGTTTCCAGTTCTTTTGAAAATCACTCTCAAAAGCTTTTTGTACAGTGTATCAAGCTATTATACTACTATGGAAGTTTGCAATGTCAAGCAAGAGATTTAATCTCTTGTTCAACACTGCAAACTTCAATAGTAGTAGTTTGTGTGTTGTCGTGGCAAAACATTTAATATTAATAATTGTATTGTAACCTTTCCATGGAGCTTAACATTGCATCCAGTGGTTTATATGTCATTGTAAGCTTTTAAAAGTGGAAATTAATTATTGGTCTCGGACGTTGGGGCTCCTCTACTACAGAATTTGTCGGCGCATATATATTATTATTATTATTATTATTATTATTTATTATTATTATTTATTATTATTATTTAATTCAAGTTGTTACGAGTTTCTAATTTTTCCCAATTATGTCTCTTTGTATGAATAGGAGTGGACGTATTGCTGCTCAATCAGTTGAACATGACTGAATTTATTCTGGATTATGTATTTTAAAACACTGTTAATAGACTTTCAGTAACAGCATTCTGTGTTTTTTTTTTAGATTGCCATGTGTTGCCCATTTGCAATCTGGGTGCAGTGAAATGTTTTTGCTGTGCTTGTGGAAAGTCTGTGCAGTTCCTGCATGAAACAAGTACAGGTCGAAAAGCACAGCAAGCACTAGCAGTGTCCCAGAGGATTCACCAGGTAAGATTCATTGCTGTGTAGAAAGCACAGCAAGCACTAGCAGTGTTCCAGAGGATTCACCAGGTAAGATTCATTGCTGTGTAGAAAGCACAGCAAGCACTAGCAGTGTCCCAGAGGATTCACCAGGTAAGATTCATTGCTGTGTAGAAAGCACAGCAAGCACTAGCAGTGTCCCAGAGGATTCACCAGGTAAGATTCATTGCTGTGTAGAAAGCACAGCAAGCACTAGCAGTGTCCCAGAGGATTCACCAGGTAAGATTCATTGCTGTGTAGAAAGCACAGCAAACACTAGCAGTGTCCCAGAGGATTCACCAGGTAAGATTCATTGCTGTGTAGAAAGCACAGCAAACACTAGCAGTGTCCCAGAGGATTCACCAGGTAAGACTCATTGCTGTGTAGAAAGCACAGCAAACACTAGCAGTGTCCCAGAGGATTCACCAGGTAAGATTCATTGCTGTGTAGAAAGCACAGCAAGCACTAGCAGTGTTCCCAGAGGATTCACCAGGTAAGATTCATTGCTGTGTAGAAAGCACAGCAAGCACTAGCAGTGTCCCAGAGGATTCACCAGGTAAGATTCATTGCTGTGTAGAAAGCACAGCAAGCACTAGCAGTGTTCCCGAGGATTCACCAGGTAAGATTCATTGCTGTGTAGAAAGCACAGCAAGCACTAGCAGTGTTCCAGAGGATTCACCAGGTAAGATTCATTGCTGTGTAGAAAGCACAGCAAACACTAGCAGTGTCCCAGAGGATTCACCAGGTAAGATTCATTGCTGTGTAGAAAGCACAGCAAACACTAGCAGTGTCCCAGAGGATTCACCAGGTAAGATTCATTGCTGTGTAGAAAGCACAGCAAACACTATCAGTGTCCCAGAGGATTCACCAGGTAAGATTCATTGCTGTGTAGAAAGCACAGCAAACACTAGCAGTGTCCCAGAGGATTCACCAGGTAAGATTCATTGCTGTGTAGAAAGCACAGCAAACACTATCAGTGTCCCAGAGGATTCACCAGGTAAGACTCATTGCTGTGTAGAAAGCACAGCAAGCACTAGCAGTGTTCCAGAGGATTCACCAGGTAAGATTCATTGCTGTGTAGAAAGCACAGCAAGCACTAGCAGTGTCCCAGAGGATTCACCAGGTAAGATTCATTGCTGTGTAGAAAGCACAGCAAGCACTAGCAGTGTTCCCCATGATTCACCAGGTAAGATTCATTGCTGTGTAGAAAGCACAGCAAGCACTAGCAGTGTTCCCAGAGGATTCACCAGGTAAGATTCATTGCTGTGTAGAAAGCACAGCAAGCACTAGCAGTGTCCCAGAGGATTCACCAGGTAAGATTCATTGCTGTGTAGAAAGCACAACAGGCACTAGCAGTGTTCCAGAGGATTCACCAGGTAAGATTCATTGCTGTGTAGAAAGCACAGCAAACACTAGCAGTGTTCCCCAGGATTCACCAGGTAAGATTCATTGCTGTGTAGAAAGCACAGCAAGCACTAGCAGTGTCCCAGAGGATTCACCAGGTAAGATTCATTGCTGTGTAGAAAGCACAGCAAGCACTAGCAGTGTTCTCCAGGATTCACCAGGTAAGATTCATTGCTGTGTAGAAAGCACAGCAAACACTAGCAGTGTTCCAGAGGATTCACCAGGTAAGATTCATTGCTGTGTAGAAAGCAAAAACACAACTTCTACAGGTAAAATCAACTACAGACTATTTTAGCTGGCTTTTTGTTGATGTCAAAGAAATATGTAAAAACTAATGTTTAAAAATTATTTTTTTATGCCTTGCACAACCAAATATTTTAAGTAGTTTGCATCTCTGTAATGTGTTCATTCAACTGTTTCTTTACAGTGATTATACAAATGTAATAGATAACAGACATTCTGAATCAGAGGAGGACATTGATGTGGCCACAGCAAACGGGTACTAACATTTATCAAGTAATTGAATGTCATTGTGCAAATTTTTTCAAAAAAGTACAATGCGCTGCCTAGAGACCACGTGACCGGACATACACACCTGTGAGGTAGATTGTACAACACATGCAGTATGCCTGATGGACAATGGGACTGTCATGAAGCTCCAATAGTGTGCGTGTTCCACATCTGTTTGCTTTCGTCAAGGTCCTTTTGGAAGGCATCCATGAACGTGAAGAGAAGCAAGCACATGTTTTCATGGCTGCCATTTAAAAAACCACACTCTCGCAGGTCATTCAATAGATCCATCCAGAATTGTGATCTGAAATAAGTGTTAAATGTACATTAGAATCAGATTTAGACTTAATTACAGTTTACATAAATATAAATAGGGACACTCAAAAGGTTTTCAGAATAACAAATACTATTAATATTGTCCTTTCTATATAGTTCTCACAGCCTGGCACTGACTGATTAAATAAGTCTTCAGATTAATCTTTTGTAATAGTTATTCTAAATTTTTGAAGCCCAGTACACTTTTCCTCAACAATTCAAACATTCTTCCTGGAAAGGGGATTGTTACCAGTTTGTGTGTCTGTAACGAATCTGCTTATGTGTTTATATAGTCACAGATAAAAAAGCTTATTTATTATATACTATTATGCATTATATACAATAAATATAATACAAATATACAAAACATAATACACTACTTGAGCACTCAAAACAATGTAAATAATATAGGGCACCTATTTGGGCTGTTGGTGCAAGTGTGATTTGGCTTGCTCATTAAATATCTCACATGGGTCTTAAAGAGGAAGCGATTATGTTTCAGAATATGCCTGGATATGCAGTAAGCAAGCCAAGCCAAGGTCGGTTATTTGTGTATTATGTGTAAAATATATATATATATATCTATATATATATATATATATATATATATAGATATATAATATATATATATAATGCCGCACACACACGCACGCACGCACACACACAACCGTTATGAGATGAAAACACTAAAATCATGTCCTGTCTCAAAAGCATCCAGGTGACAAGGGAGCCAGATTGTCACCCTATCAATAATGGAATAATAGTGAATAATATCAAAATAAAACATATCATGATCAAATGCAATCAAATTAAATTTAAACATGTATATAATAATTAGACATGTAATGTTTTAAGAAATGAAATAAATTACCTGGATCATTCTGTAGTTCTGATACCAAAGAGAAAGTGTTTTACAGAAGAGAGTAATGAGAGGCACCACAATGTGCCCAGCAATTACCAATCTGATCCAACTGAGTTCCACAAAACGGACAACACATCACCAGTGTGGAGATCTACATGCACAAAGGCATTTGTACGAATTACATTTTTAAATCATGTATATGGATTATAAAAACATGGAGTATAAATAGTACTAATATAATAATGAACTAACAATAATACTAATTATTAATTGTAAAGCACTGAGATTAAAACTTTACTTTACATTATCCAAACAGACAGTAAATAAACAACCAGCAGGAGTAACTGCGGATTTTACATTATTTATGCATTGTATTCTTCTTTTTAATTTAAAATAATTTAAAGATTTCAATTTCTGTTCTTGGCTTCAAACAAACATAGTTTAAAAGTGAATACTAAAATAAAAACATACAAACAAACAAAACACATGAAGAGTTTCTAGATTCCATGTTAAACTGCATTGGAAGAGCAATGAATCTTACCTGGTGAATCCTCTGGGACACTGCTAGTGCTTGCTGTGCTTTCTACACAGCAATGAATCTTACCTGGTGAATCCTCTGGAACACTGCTAGTGCTTGCTGTGCTTTCTACACAGCAATGAATCTTACCTGGTGAATCCTCTGGGACACTGCTAGTGCTTGCTGTGCTTTCTACACAGCAATGAATCTTACCTGGTGAATCCTCTGGGACACTGATAGTGTTTGCTGTGCTTTCTACACAGCAATGACTCTTACCTGGTGAATCCTCTGGAACACTGCTAGTGTTTGCTGTGCTTTCTACACAGCAATGAATCTTACCTGGTGAATCCTCTGGGACACTGCTAGTGCTTGCTGTGCTTTCTACACAGCAATGAATCTTACCTGGTGAATCCCCTGAAACACTGCTAGTGCTTGCTGTGCTTTCTACCCAGCAATGAATCTTACCTGGTGAATCCTCTGGGACACTGCTAGTGCTTGCTGTGCTTTCTACATGTGCTTGTTTCATGCAGGAATTGCACAGACATTTCACAAGCACAGCAAAAATATTTTTGTGTTTGTTTCTTTTTGTTTTTGTGCTTTTCGTTTTGTGTTTGCATTCTTCTTTTGTTTGCGTCTTTTTGTGTTTGCATCTTTGTTTTTGTGTTTGCGTTTTTTGGTGTGTTTGCATCTTTCTGTGTTTCATTTTGCACTTCAGGGCCACCGTACTTTCATGCAATGTTACTGAATAAAAGACACCAACTCGGGCAATTGTCATTCAAACTATGTTGCTTTTAAGTGGTCCACATATAAAGCACCCCTTATTTATGTATAAAACACGTGGAAAATCCAATAGAAAAGGCTTCAGAATGACAGTTTCTCAAAATACAACTTTGATGAGTCACTCATTTGAGAAACAAATGTAAGCACAAAGTTTTGGAAAACATTTCTGAACAAATTCTGAATACCGATACGTTAGTGAATAGCGGCTAAAGCGTCATGTTTCGCAATAGATAAGTTATCTCCTAGGGGGAAAAATGAAAGGTTTGGTGCAATGCGATTTACATTGTATTATGAACTATTGAAATGGTGTCATCCACATATATGAACAGCTTAATTTCTATATGAAGAACGTATTAATATAATTTCATATTTTCTAGTCGTTCTTTACATAGAAAGGCCAGCCATCAGTAACCAATCCAGGTGCGGGTGAGGAAAGGTGTTTAAACACATTGCTCCAAACGCTCTTTATTCTTTCTAGGATGTAACTGTGCATAGTGCACATATCTAAAAGAAAATACCTTTGGGCAATACGTTCTTCATATCTCCTGTTTTATTTTTTTAATTTAAGACTAATATATTGTTAGGCCTATATGTTGTTTAATTTCTGTAAATCTCTTTAGATAAAATCGTGTGCTAACTAACTAAATAATAAGAAGAAGAATAAGAAGAATTACAGCTTTAATGGCAACTTTGTTGACGTCAATATAATACTTATCAGATATAAGTAATTTGATTTGCTCCGTGTATGTAGGATATTTTTTGGAAGAGACATTTGTCAATGCTCGAGTACGCTCGGGCAAGATGTTTTTTAATCAATAAAAACCTTAATTAAAACTGTATATTGCCGAAACGTGGATTCATTATTGATCAGGTAAAACATGCTTGTCCAAACTACTGTTTTTTCAGACATGATTTTATAATATATTTGGAAAAGGGAATGTTACTAGTACATCCCCTGTGTTACTCACTGTAAATACCAACCTTGTGTGTGCACTGTGTGTGTATGTATATATATATATATATATATATATATATATATATATATATATATATATATATATATACACACACACACACACATATACAAATATACGTAAACAATAATGTTATATGTAATACATTATGTATTTTTACATAACTTACGCGTCTCGCGTTTATTCCAGACACAACAGCAACAACATTCGTGATCATTTACTTTCAAAAATATAAATAAAAATAGGCTACTTTGAAATTGGCACAATTGTTTATAAACACGTAGGTTTCAGTTAATACATTAACCATTCATTATTTAAATATTCTTTTAGCTGCGCATGTCAAAGACGTTTTTAATGAAAACAAACTATAACTGATTATACATATCGCAAAGAAACCATGCCGTCCTGCCGAAAAAGTTCAATGACAGCAAAAGGCAGCCGACAACTGCTGAGCGCACACATCCACCGTATTTACGAGCAAAACAAAAACGATCATCTTCAGCACCGGGAAACCGAAGAAGTACCTCAGAAATGACTTCAGTCTATAAAACTTCCACCAACATAAATCCCGCTCGCTCTGAATTAATCGAAATACTTTTTAGCCACTCTAAAATGTACAAAGGGTATCATCACTACAATTAAGATATATTTTATTTCTCGCCAGAGTATTTGCTTTGTCAAGCGTAGTTCTGTACTAACTGGGTTGCTACGTCGGGCCCAGCAGCTTCAGCCATATGAACCCAGTAACATAAAATAAAAACCGTTTTAAAAAAGACCTAAGGCTTAATAACTTTATTTAATGTGCAACTTCTTACGGGTAAAACCACAAGACCCATTTTAATTTCTACACACGTATAAGACAGCTACCGTATTCCAGTTTGAAAATCGAAGCCTCTCATTGGCTGAACAGGTTAACAGGTAACAAGGAGGAGCACCGATCTCCCCGATGTGGAAGGGGTGGGACCGGGCGGGACGGATGAGATTGAGTGACAGAATGCAAGTGCATGCATCGAATGGATAAAAGCACATCGAGTGGATAAAAGCACATTGAATGGATAAAAGCACATCGAATGGATAAAAGCACATCGAATGGATAAAAGCACATCGAATGGATAAAAGCACATTGAATGGATAAAAGCACATTGAATTGTCATTCCTTATTGCATTTTTTTGTTATTTCCCCCTCTGTAACCCAGCCCCAGCCCTGAAACCGAACCCTAACCGAATACCCGACCCTAACCCTAATGGATAAAGCTCATATTTAATGTTTTTAACATTCGACTGTTGCATTTAACATACGATGCTAGTATTTAACATTGAATACTTGCATTTAATATTCAATCTTGAATTTATTATTTATTAAAATTTTACTTTCGATGTTAAAATGTAACATTTGATACATGAATTTAATATTTAATGCTAGCATGTATTATCTGGTGCTAAAATTCAACATTCGATACTTGCTTAAATTAAACGTTTTATGAATTGTCATTCCTTATTGCATTTTTTTGTTATTTCCCCCTCTGTAACCCAGCCCCAGCCCTGAAACCGAACCCTAACCGAATACCCGACCCTAACCCTAACCATTAAGAATGGTGTGATTTCCTCAGCAGGACCCTGAAACCGAACCCTAACCGAATACCCGACCCTAACCCTAACCATTAAGAATGGTGTGATTTCCTCAGCAGGACCCTGAAACCGAACCCTAACCGAATACCCGACCCTAACCCTAACCATTAAGAATGGTGTGATTTCCTCAGCAGGACCCTGAAACCGAACCCTAACCGAATACCCGACCCTAACCCTAACCATTAAGAATGGTGTGATTTCATCAGCAGGACCCTAACCGAATACCCGACCCTACCCTAACCGAATACCCGACCCTAACCGAATACCCGACCCTAACCCTAACCATTAAGAATGGTGTGATTTCCTCAGCAGGACCCTGAAACCGAACCCTAACCGAATACCCGACCCTAACCCTAACCATTAAGAATGGTGTGATTTCCTCAGCAGGACCCTGAAACCGAACCCTAACCGAATACCCGACCCTAACCCTAACCATTAAGAATGGTGTGATTTCCTCAGCAGGACCCTGAAACCGAACCCTAACCGAATACCCGACCCTAACCCTAACCATTAAGAATGGTGTGATTTCATCAGCAGGACCCTGAAACCGAACCCTAACCGAATACCCGACCCTAACCCTAACCATTAAGAATGGTGTGATTTCATCAGCAGGACCCTGAAACCGAACCCTAACCGAATACCCGACCCTAACCCTAACCATTAAGAATGGTGTGATTTCATCAGCAGGACCCTGAAACCGAACCCTAACCGAATACCCGACCCTAACCCTAACCATTAAGAATGGTGTGATTTCATCAGCAGGACCCTGAAACCGAACCCTAACCGAATACCCGACCCTAACCCTAACCATTAAGAATGGTGTGATTTCCTCAGCAGGACCTGCGAGGGTCGTCTACGCGTTGCGGGGTCCCTTTAAGAGTGTGGCTGGGGGCAGCTTTTCTGGTGGCTGATCCATTCACAGCAGCCGGCTGTTATTTTATTATTTATTTATTTTTCTTCCGCTCCACCCTTTTAAAGTATAAACTCCACCTCTTAATTGAAATTATTCATAAGGCCGTCATCGGAAGCGTCGAGCATTTATTTCCGACAGAAATGTCTTTTTAAAGGAGAACTGAAATCGCTCTGGAGTCAGAAGTGCAAGAAAAGACCAGATGACCTATCCCTTTAATGTACCAAAACAAAAAAAAAATACGACCCGAGGGGGTAGAAAAGGAAGGGATAAGCGCAATACCAAACGAAAAGGGTTTTTTGTTTTGTTTTTTTGTATAACGAACCATTCCGTTGAAAATAAGAATCCAGGTAAGGATTTCGCCTGTTCTTTTTATTTGTCATGTGTGTTCCATCACGCTGACGGGATCGCTCTGTTTGCAGATGCACCGGTGTTCCCAATTGTTATAGTTTGCATATATCATAAATGACATGCATCGATTGGTACATACTACATTTATTGAAGGGCAATAGTATCTTGTTTTACTGGTGCAGTGCAGGTCCTGATGTGAGTGAGCGAGAAGGCAATCGACAGCATGACAAGTGAAATCAAACCAGTCAGTGGCACCTGTAGTTTATGTGTGTGTGTATGTACGTATGTATATATGTGTGTATGTATCTATCTATGTATATATTGATTGATTTTTAAAATGCTGTTTTTTTTATGCAGAAAATTCTAGAAACGCGTTTTCCCTTACGTGGTGGATGAGCTGTATTGTTAATTAATATTTAGTTGGTCCCGACTTACTGCGTGCAGAGTCACTATTGGGTTAAACGTGACACGAACATTGTGAAATACCGGCACTGCTGCATAGTTATTACAAGAAACGTGCATTCTCAATCAATGGACAGGTGGGATAGAAGGTAGTAAAGGTGGAGAAAGCAAAACTGACGTATTTCAGGAGATCTGGAGAAGCAGCTGTAGTCGGCGATCTTTACCGGTTACAGGTGCAAACACAAGATATCCTCTCAGCTTTAGAACAACAGGCATGCTTCTGCAATTTAAGATGCTGTTTTTATTAACCTTTTACAGGAAATGCCTGCCACTGATAATATTGTAATAAGGTGTCGTATTAACTAAAATTATCAATAGTTGTAAGCAAAACCCTCGAAATGAATTTAGGTTGTTTGCACTGAAAAAAATACACATCTTCTGTCTGTAAATGAATGCCAGAGGATGAAGAAAACCTTCCTGGGAGGGTTTGAAGGTTCAGATAAACCCACACTGTGCCATTGTCTATTCAAGTAATATCTGCTACGGCATTTAAAACTCATAAAATGTTCTTCTAGTGTTATTGTTTTTCTTTCCAATAAAAGATTTTAACTTTCAGTACAGCTTTTATCATACAAGGATGTTTTACATAAAGCAAAACTAAGTATTACAAAACAATGGTTTCCTGAATAGGACAATATAGTATACAATACTAAGTACATCCTGATTCATTCGACCCGTAAGCTGGGTATATATATATATATATATATATATATATATATATATATATATATATATATATATATAAACACAAACCTGTAACCTTCCATATACATGTACTGTACATATTTGGCAGATCCGGCGCTTAAAATAAATAAGTAAATTGAAGTAACAAACTCACAGTTAAAAATGTGCAAAACAAATTGTCAATGCCCCTTTAAGAAACCAATGCGTTTGCATTTTTAATTTTTTTCGTAGTGTGAAATCAGCCACGCATACTGATGCTGTTGTTCAAAACGGCACACAGGAACTGATCCCTTTCAAAAAGCCTGTAAAGACATGTTTTAAAATCCTTCCATTTTTTATTAGTTCAACCTGCCCATCTAATTTTTTTTTTTTTTTTTATAAAGCTACGGTGTCTGTTTTTTATTCAGATAAAATTAGGGTCAGAATTTTTTTTTTCTTCATGATATTTCTTCATTTTTACAGGGCTGGTAAATGGTGGTTTTAAAAAATGTCAGATTGATTGAAGACAAAACTTTTTTTCTGCCAAATTATATATCAAACAAAATGTGTTTTACCATTTACTTTAAAAATAAATATATATTATAAATAAATATTACCTTAATATTACCTTCATTTTAATAATAATAATAATAATAAAATGCATTGTGTTTATTTTTTTCATTTAATAAACCAAGTGCATTTTTCTAGAAGTAGTCACATGCTGTGTTGTACAGTACAGGGGAATGTCCAGCTTCTGGAGTACAGTGAGAAAAAACTAAAGCAAGATTACTACAAATACCACAATGCACTGGGAGACCTGAAACAAAGCTTTTCCAATGTCAGCAATCCCTAAATACAGAACAGAGTAATAATACATGGGCAGTAGAAGACAGTACAATATCAAAATGCCATTATATACTGTGCTTTCACTTGCAGTCAGATTTAAAGGTTATTTCAGGTCAACTGTCTGGACTTGTGAGCTGCAACATGACAACATTAGTCAAGTCAATGGTGTAGGCCAGTTGTACTCAACTTTGGCCTTCGAGATTAATTCCAGCCCTGGTCTTTATTCCAACCAGGTCCTAAGTTAGTTACTTGCCCCTTATCCGCTTCAATTAACTAAATTAGAACCTGCTTGGAGTAAAAACCTGGACTGGATTAGATCTCGAGGGCCAGAGTTGAATATCACCGGGAACAGATGAGGAAAGAATCTGAAAAGCAAATACTGTATGGAAATAGCAATGCAGATCTCAACAATTTTGCATTGGTGTCATTTCATACACAGTACCAGCCATGTGCTATATCTGTTGTACAGTAGGGTTAACACCATTGTTTGGTTTTCTTTATTATGTATTGTGCAGCTGTGAGCCCTGTGCAAAATGCATAAAAACCAAATGTATTATTCTTTGTTTATTTAGCAGACACCTTTAACCAAGGCGACTTACAGAGACTAGGGTTTGTGAACTATGCATCAGCTGAGTCACTTAACAAATGTTTATTTAGTGCATAGGCATTTTCATTGAAGGGGTGGGGTGGATGATGAAGAGAAGACATAAGTGGCTGTGGTACATGGAAAGGTTGTAATGTCACAGGCAGATGATGTCCGCAGTCCCAATATCAAGAATAAACGATACGGTAGAACCTCAGTATGGATTGATTTTTGTTTGGGTTTTTTTTCTCTGCTTTATAAACAGCCGTTGAACACTGGAGATCATAATTGTCTTCAAAGAATGCTTGTGAATGTGCACTAGCTGTACACTATGGATAGGTCTCCTTTAGGTGATGCTCATACAGTATTTGTTTATTCTGGGCCTATGGAAAGACTGGTTTTGATTGTCACAGATGTCGTCTTGCATGATACACCACGCAAACTCCTATAGGGAGTTGTCCTAAACGAACTGGCACAAGCTTAGCTCTTTGTGGAATACCTGCCACAAGATTTTATTTATTAATTTCCTTTTGATTTATTTGTTGATTTTACTGATATGGTTATGTTGCAGCATACATAATTACTGAGAACATTCCATGTGTTCTCAGGCTGCATTCACACTGGGTCCATTTCATACAGACTTGGTCTGGTTTGTTTAGTTTGAAACATCGTGTCAAGGTCCTTGTTGTTTACACTAACCTGCGAGCAAAGGGACAGAATTGGTTTGGATGCAAGCTGAAATTCGTTTTTTTTGGTCCTTTCCCAGTTTGTTTGTGTTCACAATGCAGTTTACAAGTGCACTCTGCTCGTTTATATGGTATGTGAACTGGATGCTTACAATATCCTGCAAGGCCTATTGAAAGGTGGTAGCTGTAGACTTTATTCACGGCAGATTCAAAACGAGGCTTGCTGTGCAGCTGTTGGCTTCTGGCCGCCAGGCAAACTGCAGTGGAGTTGTAGTCTGAGAGAAATATTGCGTTGCATTGTTGTGTTCCGATTCGCGATGTCTCATCCAGTTTAGCAATGTATCTTCACATAACAATATGAGAAACTTTACCTTGATCTTGGTGCAGGACGCTCTATAGTTTAACAAAATATTTATAAATGGGTAATGTTTTATAAATAAATCCACATACATAGTATATACAGTAAATCATAAAATAAGTGTGTAAATTATATTATGTATGTAACGCTGTAGAGTAATAATCCTTAATGGTCTTTAAAATGTCTTTAATAGTCTTTTTCGGAATATAGTAATCCGTCTCCTATCCGCCCGTCACCGTTTATCCAGCATGGTCCATTTCTTATTGAACAGAAAAGATTAGTTCAGAAATTGTAGATCCTACCAAAGTTTTCACACACCGTGTTGTATGTGCTCCATACGCTGCCATTGCTGGTAGGGTCACGTGAGCTGTTCAGTGTGTTTATTTAAATAAATCCTGTTCGCCTGCAGGGGGCGTATAAACTTCACCCTCCGTCTCGATCTCCTGCCTGTCACTCAGCAGTGAATGCACGCACCCACACGACAGACGGCTACCCTGTCACAAGCATTAATACCCTGTATCTTTCAAAACAAGGGATTTAGGGGAGCTCCCTAATAAAAAATGAATGTCAAAGCTATAATTGTGTGGATATAGTAATTGTCACAGCTGTGTATAATGATATTTTAAGCAGGATTCATTTATCCACCTTTTACATATCCGTCCTTACTCTGGTCTCACCACAGTCAGATACGCAATGGATTACTGTGCTCCTATTTGGAATACTGCTGATCTTATTACAGATGTGATCTACCTATTAGTACTTATCTGGAATACTGAGTATTCTCAATAATAAAATATTAGCTGTACGTAGACATACTGTTTGTGGTATATGGTGGTTATATAGGGTTTAATATGAATTCAGTACAACTGCACAAGATTCAAAACGCAGAGGTAACTTTATACAGAATAGTCAAATATTACATTCAACACGTCGTAAAACATTCATTAGTTATGAAAAATAGCACTTCAAACTTTTTTAAAAGTTATTGGGGAAAAATAAATGTGCTCAACATTCGTGGGACACCCTGTATATGGTGTGTCTACTGATGTACCAATAAAGGGCTTATCAATTAAAAATGTGTACTTGAACTTTATTTAACATCCACTGTGTTAGATATGTAACACAGCACATATTTGTACATTTAAGAAATGATTAAACCAGTTACAGAGCAAAGTGGTAATACTGCAGTATACCTGGGCGTGAACTTCTGTCACTGGGTTATACAAGTTTTTATCAACTCATGTTAAAATAATACAAAGTGTGTTTAAATAAGTAAAGACAGTTTGTCACACAATGCATAACAGAAAGGGCATCCTGCGTCTTATCTGTATTTAGAAACACTGTACAAACACATGATTAATACCAATACATGTAGAAACAATGCACAACCTGGTACTTAATGCCAACACTCTACATACTAGTTAAATTAAACTTTCTCGAAATAAAACTGACACAAACGCTTTTTTTGAGACTATAAGCGAGCCAGACTTGGTGCGTTTCCCAAACGGACGGAGACCATCTCTTTAGGTGGACTCGGTACGGTTAGTTTCCCAAGCAGACTTTGTTGTCCATGCTTCACACCAAACGTACCGAATCGTACAGAGTGTGGACCTAACCCTCTAAACCAGGGGTGCCCAATCCTGGTCCCGGAGGGCTGCTGTCCCTCCTGGTTGTTGTTCCAGCTGTCCATAAATTAATTAATTGGACAACTCAAGCTTCTAATAAGCACTTCATTGTACAATTAAGTAATTTAGGGTACAGTTGGATCAAAAACCAGGAGGGACAACGGCCCTCCAGGACCAGGATTGCCCACCTGTCTGAGCACAACCTTGGTTTATTTTGCACGCACTTGTTGTACATTTTAGTAAGAGAGTGGCGTGCAAAATAAGCTTCCCAAATGGATGGCTTTGTTAGGTGTGCATGCTGGTATAAAGCATATTGCAGTACACTATTAAAAGAACGGTGTTTTTTCCACCACAGACCCCATGTCAGGTGTGTATCCAAAACTAACATCACCAAGGATCTGGTAACTAGTGTGACTAAAACAAACAAGACCTGTTGTGAACCAACACGCACGCTTGACTGACTGTCTAAACCTGTAATAATGGACCAATCCTGTGGCTGTTCAGTGATTTAAGTAGCTTTTGAGACAGTACTGTGTTTAAACAGTTTGGATCTTTCTGTTTTGGAGGGATCAAGTAGTTGTTCATACATGCCGTGTTTCTGTTTTTCACATCTTTCTCTCCAGATCTTGCTGTACTTTTAAAAGTGTGTGTACAGTAAAATGTAAGTGCTGTATATAGTTATGTATGTTTCAGCCAGTTTTGCTTCCATTTTTGAAAATCAACCTGCAATTCTTTGCCTCCTTAAAGTTACCCTCTGTGCTCCGCCCTTCAAAGTGAGTTCAGTGATAGACAGTATAGAGGGCCAAGTCCTAATGTGCCAAACAGTTTAAGAATATGTTGTTGGTATGGCCTGGGGATCCTAACAGACACACTATGGAAATGGTCTCCCCCTCCCCCTCTGTGTACAGTATTAGGCACACTGTACACCTGGGAGACCAACATGTGTTAACTGCGTGCTGAAGACCTGACCTTGCCTCACTGTAATTGTTCTATAAAGCCCTGCTACAGTACGGTGTGTGAAAAGATTGCTGCAAAAGATTGCTCAACGTAGTTAATGGTTGTTTGGTCTCTTGCACTGCTTTCACTGCTCAGTGGGTTTATAGAATGTGAGCATTCTCCAGAAACTATTAAGCAGCCAAAAAGAGCCTGATCATCCATTGGTATTGGTAACGTCTCTAATTGAATGACGTTGTTATGCAGGTGATTGCGCGTTAAGGTTTTAGCCTGCAGCGCAAGTTTTCTGAGTGGTTTCATCAAACCAGTTATGTGCAGCGTCGCAGCAGCATACAGTACAGTGGTTGGGGGTTCTTTTAATCTGACTTTGCCAATAGTTCAGGAATCTCAGATGTACAGTGCTATTTTAAATAAAAATATAGTTCCAAGCATCTCTGACTGGGGTCCAAGCGACAGACCATGTGACCTGTGACGGGATTTCACATGTGGCATAGTACCCCATTAGCCTCTACTAGTCTTTGAACTGTATTCTACCATATATTAATAGTACAATATATGCTGAAATTAGATTTGCTCGTGGCCTCCATGTTTTTTGATGCAGCAACTTTACTTTTAACAAACTTAAAGCCCTGATGTTAAGTATGCAAAGTTTCACTTCAATTCACAAAACTGTTTAGAGCCCATATGGTTTCCGATATTATTATTATTATTATTATTATTATTATTATTATTATATCTTTATTTTTATATAGTGCCTTTCATAGTGGACCACCATCACAAAGCATTTTACAGAGGTAGGCTGTGAGCTGTGCATTATAAGCATTGTCAGAAGGAGGTTAAGTGACCTGCTCAGGGTCACACAGTGAGTCAGTCAGTGGCAGCGGTGGGATTTGAACCAGTGACTTTCTGGTTATAAGCCCTGGTTTAACCACTGGAACACATTGCCTTAGTCTTCATGACCCTATCTGCACTCTGTAAGCAGTTATAAGCCAGTTTTGCATTTGACCTTAATGAGAGGTCAGAGGTTATGATCAAGGCATTTTTTGAGTAGAGCAAATATGAGTTACAATCTGTGTTCTATAGTAACCGTGACCCTATCTACACTCTGTAAACACAGAGCTATCAGCTAGTTTTACATTTAACCTTAAGGAGAGGTCAAAGGTCATGATCAAGGTGATTTTTGGATAAAGCATATATGGGTTCCTATCTTTTCCATAGTAACCTTGATACTATCTGCACTCTCTCTAAGCAGTTATAAGCTGGTTTTGCATTTGACCTTAAGGAGAGGTGCAAGGTCATTTTTGGATAGAACATGCGGTTTTTGAATAGCACATATATGGGTTCCTATCTGTGTTCCATAGTAACCATTTGCAGTCTCTTAAGGAGAGGTCAATGTTCAAGATCAAGATAATTTTTTAATAGTTAAATTGATTGATTTTTATGTAGTGACTGCCTTGAACAAACTTGATAGACAGCCTTGCCAAGGCTATGTATGCAAAGTTTTGCTTCAATCAGTATAACAGTTTCAGAAAAGACGTTAGAATATAATCCAATATGGCTGCCGAATCTTGTGACTAATCGACTTGTCTTGAACAAATCTAAATGTAGGGTGTAAGGGTAATCTGAGCCCCAACTTTCACATCTCTACCGTAAGCGCTTTCAGAGAAGATTTTTTTTTAATTGTCCATAATTCTTGAAAAATCCAATATGGCCACCAAACCATGTGACCTATGACCTTCATTTTCATGCTGGCACAACTTCCCACTGGCCTCAACTATCGTGTCAAGTTTTGTGAGTTTTCATGCAACAGTGTTGCTTTTGCAGACATTTCAAAATGTGGTGGAATAATATTAATAATACAAAAAATAAAATAAAGCGCAAACTGCAGCTTATTCAGTGGCACTGGTCAAACGTGATTTACCCTTCCACAACTACACACTTATATCTAGCAGGTAATGCAGCTTATTCAGTGGCACTGGTCAAACGTGATTTACCCTTCCACAACTACACACTTATATCTAGCAGGTAATGAACACTCAAGGTTAAGTTGTTAAGAGAACTGTATTTTCAGGTGCTGGATGTTTGTCCCGTTTGCTTTAGACTCTCTAGACGGCATCTACCATACCTATAGAGAAAATGACAGTGCAGTTCTGGTTAGCAGGGACTGGAGGATAAGGGGGATTACAGTACATGCACAGATATTTGAGAGCGATGTGATACTCTAGTACAATTTAATTTGCTGCTAGCCTATTGGCTGTCCCTTTATTAAAGCAGTGCGGCTGGCCTATGTACCTGTTGGCACCCGTCTGCCTTTAGTTCCTTTCAAACCACGCACAAGTTGCTCTCTATCAGGGGGCAGACTTTGGAGAGCTTTAAGAGCTGAGCACAGGCCCACACCATACTGCTGTCTCTGGGAGGCAGCTATGACTGTAACCAGGAGACTGGCAGGGTGGACTCTGATGCTGTTTGCAGTTAGACAGGACGAAACCAAATAGTGAAGTAAGTAAATTTATAGTAAGTACATTTTAAATGCTAGTTTTCTGATGTAACTAAGTGTTTAGGTAGGCTGAGGTAGATTGAAGTGAATTTTAATAGCGTGTAAACTGGACCAGCTGTAGTCCTGCAGGACAGTATAAATTGGCAAGCATTCTCTTAGCACAAGGGCAGTCTGAGCTGTGGCAGTCAGTGAAGACAGGTAGACCAAGAATCTTTTCCAAATCTCTCCCAGTGGATACTAGAGGCCTCATTTCTCACTGGCCAAGGCAGGGGCACTGCTGTTATTGCTAATTCTGTGCTCGCTTCCTCAGTTCTTTCTTTGTCAGCCTTTTCTTCATTTGAGCATCTCTCCATCAAGCTACCCTCTCCCATGTCCCTCACCTTTGCTGTTATCTACTGTCCACCAAAGAATAACTCTGCTTTTATTATAGTTTTCGGAATTCCTTTCCCTCATCTGCACGTCTACTGACAAAATCCTACTCCTTGGTGACTTCTTCCCCCCCTAATGACTGACTTCAACATGGTCCTGGACTGTCTTGGGCTCTCTCAATCTGTCAGTGTCCCCACTCATACCCGAGGAAACACCATAGATCTGCTTATCACCAGGGGTCTTGATCTCTCTCTCTCTGACCATTTCTTAATCGCCGCTAATATTAATCTTCCTGCTCCTTCTTCCTTTACTGATACTGTTATTTCCTTCTGTCCCAAGAATCTGCTAAGTCCTTTGAAATTCTCAGATTGTATCTCTTCATCTCCTCTAACTAGTGCTATCCCGTCTTTGGTTGACAATGCGGTGACACTCTACAATGCCACCCTTCCTCAAATCATCAACACCGTTGCCCCGCTTACAACCAGAATGGTCTAGAAAGATTGCAGCTGCCCATCTCAAACTTCGTTTGCTTAAGTCTGCCTCCTGCGAAGGTCATCTGGACTAATGGTTCACAGAGAGATCTGGACCGACCATCTCGGTACCTACAGGCATGCACTCGCTGCTGCCAGGGTGAAGTACTTCTCTGAAATCATAACTCTTTAAGACCATTGACCAAATCCTACATCCAGCCACCAATAGATCCATCTCCTGTTCATCCTCCTCTCTTACCTGTCATGATTTCTCCTCGGTAAAAAATTGACAACATCTATTCTATGCTGTCCTGCCACAAACCCAGTTTTCTACTTGACCACCTTGACTTTCCTCTGGTTACCCTTCCTGCTCTGTCCTCCTCTCCTCTCTCCATTACTGATGTCTCTGGTATACTGTGAAAATCAACTACTGCCATGTGCCCCTTGGACCCTCCATCTCTGTGCTGCTGATCTTGCTGTTTCCACGGTGCACACTCTCAACCTTTCCCTGGATTTAGCCTCGGTTTCTGCTGACCAAGCTTGCCCGAGTTACACTGGTAGTCAGAAAATCCTCCTTTGCATAGCATTCTTCTTGACCGCCTTCAGAAGTGAGCTGGGATCTCTGGAACCTGTCTCTCCTGGATGTCTTGCCTATCTGGACGCATGCAGTCTGTTTTCTATGCTGGATGCAGTGGTGTTGCAAACCCAGTCACTTGTGGTGTCCCTCAAGGGTCTTTTCTTGGGCCTCTTCTCCAACATCTACATGCTTCCTTTGGGTCACCTCATCCGTCAACATAGCCTCATGTTTCACTCCTATGCTGATAACACCCAGCTCTGCTTAAAACTCGACCCTGAATGTCCCTCTGCCATGGTCTGGCTCTTGGCCTTCATTCAAGACATCAAGGCCTGCATGTCTGCCAATTTTCTTCAACTCGACACTAGTAGGATCTAAAACTCAACTTCAGAATCTCAATATAGCTGCCCTGTACCTCAGAAACTGCCTATAGCTGCCTTCCCCCACAGTAGGAAGCCTTGGTGTACTTCTGGACAGCAAGCTCTCCTTTGATGCCCACCTCGTCTGTGGTCAAATTTTCCTTCTACCACCTTCGAAACATATCCACCCCTTCTTGACCAGCTGCACTGGCTATCTGTAAAGTTCAGGATTATTTTCATAACTCTCCTGCTCACCTACAGTGCCCTTCATCACATAGGTCCCGAGTACCTCATCAACCTGCTGACTGTTATGTCCCGGCCCGCAAGCTGAGGTCCTCCAACTCTGGCCTGCTTGTTATCCCCAAGCAGAAGTGCACCACACTTTGAGAACACTCGTTTAGCTTTGTGGCTCCAACTCTTTGGAACTCTCGCCCAGCTTTGGTGCATGATGATCCCACCGTCACTCACTTTAAATCAAAAATCTCAAGACCCACTTGTTTTCTCTTGCTTTCTATGCTCTTTAAGCCTGATAACTGTTATTAGCTGTTGTATCTGTGCTACTCCTGATCTTTCCGTGCATCTTATGATTCTGTATGACATATGCATCCAGAATGCTTTGGAATTTTCACATCAGAGCATTGTATTTACTGTGTTATGCATTATTTTTTTACTGTATCTTGTGAAGAACTTTGTGATAGTGGTCCACTATGAAAGGCGCTATATAAAATAAAGGCTTGATTGATTGATTAATTGAGGGTGCCCTGGGTGTATGTTGTCTGCATATGCCCAAGTTCTAGATTGGCTCTAGCAGTGCCCCTTGAAAAACATGTTAAGTGCAAACATTTGGTGAGCTCTGAAGGTGCCAGACCCACTTTGTTTACCACAAACTGCATTGCAGCATTTAAAGCTGAGAATGTGCAATGTCGACTAGGAGCTACAATATTGCTGCATAATGAGTCTCCGAAGGACTGCCGGTGAGTCAGACCAGAGCTTTAGGGTTTGTGGGGGGTGGGGGGTGGGTGGTTGTGACCTTCAGATGGAGGAAAATTGATTAGCTGCATTTATTCAGTGCATTCAATTGAGTGTTTTTGTTTTTTTTTGTTTTTGTTTTTTTTTATTATAAAGAAGTATATTATAAAGTTATCAATAGGTTATTTTGTGGGGGGGGGGGGGTGAGGGCGGGCGGACGGTAGATCTCCAAGGTTTAAATTCCCATACAAAACAATATGCAGAAACACCTTTCTTGGCAGTAGAGTGGGTTTGATTTATTGTATTTGCCTGTACAGCAAATTCTGTACAGTATGTCCCAGCCAGCAGGCTACTTCAATTCTCATCCTTCTGTCAAACACAGACCTGGTCATTTGCTTCGGAAAGTCTTCCGGCAGTACTTGTTTTTTCCATGTCACTTTACTTGCTGTACAAAATAAACAGTATGCACACCAAATAGATACTTACAACCAAGGGTGCTGTAAATGAATCCATTTGATACTTTTAGTGTTTTTTCAAGGAAAACCATGAAAACAGGAGACGTAATGATTTGGTAACACCTAGAAAAACAAATTGGAGTAAGTTATTAATATTTCCAGGATTTAATTCACGTACTTCACTCGAGCGGTTTTTGAACCACTGTGGTATACATGTCACAGCAAGTTGCACCCGTCTGCAGGAGTTGTGCTTTCCGGTAAACGTTTCCATCCCAGACACACCGGCAATGCAGTCACTGCGTTGAGGGATGCGCGGGATGCAGTCACTGCGTTGAGGGATGCGCGGGATGCAGTCACTGCGTTGAGGGATGCGCGGGATGCAGTCACTGCGTTGAGGGATGCGCGGGATGCAGTCACTGCGTTGAGGGATGCGCGGGATGCAGTCACTGCGTTGAGGGATGCGCGGGATGCAGTCACTGCGTTGAGGGATGCGCGGGATGCAGTCACTGCGTTGAGGGATGCGCGGGATGCAGTCACTGCGTTGAGGGATGCGCGGGATGCGGTCACTGCGTTGAGGGATGGGCGGGATGCAGTCATTGCGTTGAGGGGTGTGAGTAGCCTGGGGTCCTTCTGCTGGAACAGTTCCACAGAACTCTCACACAGCTTTTATCAGTGGAGTGGATCACATGTCATGTTACATGACCACATACATCTGCGCCCGTGAAGGATTCTCAGTTGTTGTTGAGAGTCCTTATCTGCTGTTCTTGTCTGTATTCCAGCTGTTTTTTTGTGAGTTTGTATTTTATTTTGCTCCAAGGTTATTTACCCTTTAGTTTTGTTTTTTGTAGATCTACCATACCCACAGATTATTTCTGTAGGAGAAATTCATCTAGACCTTGAAAGAGAAAGTTGAAAATATTGATAGTCCACAGCAGTCTTTTCTGAAATGCGCCTTTCTCTATCCCATTTGATACAATGCTTAGCCAACCTTATTATTATTATTATAATCCAGCCTCACAAGTCAGAAATGTTCTTATGCAGTACATTGTGTTGCTGGGGGGGGGGGGTTGTGTAAGAAAAGGAATCGAGTTACATAAAGTAGCTTTTCTCATTTAAAAAAATGCTTGGACATTACATGGTTAATATGTGTCTCTAATGTAAATCAATGTAAGTGATAATATAGGGTTAAAAGGACGGCGAACCTCTGTATGTGGGTAATATTGGCATGAGTAGAAGTGAACGGACCAAGGCTGAACGCAGAGGTCTGAGTATAGGCTGTGAGTGCGGTTAACACATACAGTCCTGTAACTGTTACATACAGCTTTGTTATTAATATTCATGGTAAGTATCCATTTATGTTTGTTTTCTAATCATTACCAACCTTGTATTTAGTCCATTGTCAATTTTATTGATAAAAGGGGTGAACCAAAATGTTGATTAAGAATATACTGAGAAGTGTGTGCGGTGCTCGGCCGATTTGTTATGTCACTGTTTTCAATTGGCTTTGCAATTGAATGAAATTCGAAAAGGTGCCTCGTATGATTTTTCTACTTATTTTGTTACAGCAAGTGACGTAAACCATGTTTATATGGAAAATACAGCAAGCTGACGTTGTCAATAGGGTTTCTCTTTGATGTATCGTGGAATACAGGTGAAAAGTGCGCTCTGATTGGCTGAAAGATCCTGAGCGGCCTATAAGAAGTGATGTTGGGTTAATTAACAAGCGCTGCTTAATGCACAACATATCCTTTTAATACCATGAAACCAAAGAACCCTTTGCTTCAATGATAATTTATTAGAGAAGCACAGTATACAATAGATGTGAAAGGAGATCTGGTCTCTCACGCTTCAGTACGCACTGTGATTGAGGTATAATTTCTTTTCTGTCTTTCATTCGTTTCCCTGTGATTGCTATGCAGGTGCAGTTTTACTCAGGGTTTGTCAGATTAAAGTTGCTAAACACCCCTGATTGCTGGTAACCACCCTAACAATTATAAATACAGAAGTGCTTATTTATGTTTCTATTCTGCAGTGGCTTAAGAAAAAAAACACAGATCAGCTAAGTTTATTAAAGGCTCTCATGCTAGCTCAGCTAAACATGTACAGTCTACTGCTGAAAACCCGTGCAGGAAACAAAATACATGGTCTTGTGATTATTATAAAGCTGCTGCTGTTCCTTAAAACAAATCCATAAGCCAGGGGGTCTGTTTTAAGATGTGAGCATGGAGTTAAAGTATTTACCCTGCTCCGATCACAGATCAGATCACAGCGTAGTCTTCTTTGAAAAAGATTTAATAGATTCAATTCATTAAGCCTGTCTTCATGTGTCATGCTGTTTTAAACCCGGAATAATTCTGGTTGCTCTTCTTTGCACTCTTTCTAGAGCAGCAATATCCTTTTGTAGCGAGGTGACCAGAACTGAACACAGTATTCTAGATGAGGTCTTACTAATGCATTGTACAGTTTTAACATTACTTCCCTTGATTTAAATTCAACACTTTTCAGTATATATCCAAGCATCTTGTTGGTCTTTTTTATAGCTTCCCCACATTCTAGATGAAGATATTTCTGAGTCAACATAAACTCTTAGGTCTTTTCATAGATTCCTTATTCAATTTCAGTATCTATGATATTTATAATGCATATTTTATTTCCTGCGTGCAGTACCTTACGCTTTTCTCTATTAAATGTCATTTGCCATGTGTCTGCCCAGTTCTGAATCTTGTCTAGATCATTTTGAATGACCTTTGCTGCTGCAACAGTGTTTGCCACTCCTCCTATTTTTGTGTCTTCTGCGAATTTAACAAGTTTGATCACTATACCAGAATCTAAATCATTAACGTAGATTAGGAATAGCAGAGGACCTAATACTGATCCCTGTGGTACTCCACTGGTTACCACACTCCATTCTGAGGTTTCTCCTCTAATCAGTACTTTCTGTTTTCTACATGTTAACCACTCCCTAATCCATTTCCATGCATTTCCTTGAATCCCTGCTGTGTTCAGTTTGGGAATTAATCTTTTATGCAGGTCTTTGTCAAAAGCTTTCTGGGACTCTAAATAAACCATGTCATATGCTATGCAGTTATCCACTGTCAGTGTTGCATCATCAAGCAGGTTAGTTAGACACGTCTCCCTTTCCTAAAACCATGCTGACCGTCTCCCAGGATAGTGTTACCATATAGATAATTTTTCATTTCGGATCTTAGATTCCATAAGTTTACATATAATAGAAGTCAGGCTTGTTGGTCTGTAGTTACCTGGTTCGGTTTTGTTTCCCTTTTTGTGGATCGGTATTACGTTTGTAATTCTCCAGTCTGCCGGTACAACCCCTGTCTCAAGAGACTGTTACATGATTAGTGGCTTGTAAATAACTTCTTTCATTTCTTTGAGTACTATTGGGAGGATCTCATCTGACCTAGGGGATTTGTTTATTTTATTTTTGTTCTTGGTCCCCTTTTAAACGCTTTGTAAAGTGCCTTTTATTTCTCTGAATATTGTTTTTAATTGATCTATTAAACCATTTTGGTGGTGTTTTTTTTTTTTTTTTTTTTTTTTTTAAGATTTGGGTGTAATTGTGCCTCTAGTAGTACATTTAAAAAAAAACAGCCATCCTTTTTCTGTGGGTGTTTTCTTTGTTTTACTCCAATCTACTTTTGTTAGTCTCTGTTGCATACGTTTATAGTTTTGTCTTTCTAAAATTGTAAGCCTGAGCTTTAATCAGTAGTTTTGGGGTTTTAAAAAGCACTTCAAATGAGACCATGTTGTGGTCTAAGTTTGCCAGTGTTTCTCTGATCTCTGTGCTAGTTATTCTGTCTTATTTGAAAAGATTAAAAAGAATAAAATATACTGAACCTTAACTTCAAAAATACAAATACTTACTGATCAAATGTATGTAAATAATAATAATAATACAAGTCTTATAATAATCTATCTAGTTATAGTTTAAATTGTTATTGAATAGACATTAATTTTAATTCTGAAAAACTATTTATATTTTTCTAAAGAAACACATGAACAAAGTTTGTACTTTTTAATAGTTATCGGACACATTGCTTAGTATTTTTTTCCTCTCTCAGAAATGTGGGAAGGAGATTTGGTTAATTGAGTTCAATCTGATATCCCAGCACCTCTAGCTGACATACTGCTTTGTCTTTTAAACTCAAATAAGTGTAAACTACTTAGTGGTAAATACATGGAATTGATTTTCAGCTGAATCTGAGTATAGATCTGAAATCGTTTCAAGTCCGTCCAGCAGAGATTAGTTTTTCTTAAGTATCGTGATACGTTTCGTGACCTTGGTGGATCGTCTCACCCCTACGAAGTGGTATTTCACATGTCATTCATGAGGAATGCTCATAATCAGAGCTGCATTGTCTTCGATCGACTTGCTTTTAAAGATCATACCTGCTTCCTGTTGTCCCACTTAGGCAGCTGGAGTAGGTCCAGTATACTGTAATGCAATCTGTTTATTCTAAAAGCCATTCATAAAAGGCGAAACTGGCTGTACAGCATTTTCATTCAATTCACAGAACAGGAACATGGCTTTTCTTACATGTTATGTATATAGCGTTATTTTTTGGCAACAACACATTTTTCTATTATTATTTTCATACAGTTCATCATTTCCTAACCGTAATTCCCACCTGTCTAGACAAACTAGTACCGGATCTGTGATCCAGGACCCAAATGAACCCCTCCTTATATAGCTTGTAGAATTCTGATACTGAATCCTGCTCGGATGTCTGCATTGTGTGTCAACCCATGCTAGTTTAAGTGTTACTGTTAGTATTTTAATTGTTGTTGTAATTTATTTATGTTTTAATTTTTTTGCTTGTTTTGTATATCTCTTTGGGATGGTGTGCCATGAAAGGTGCTATATAAAAATACATTGATGGATTGATTGATTTGAGCTCAGTACAACCATGGGCACTGTAACATTGTGTTACAATTATATCTTGTATTAAATAACACACACCAAAAAGAACTCATTCTAAAGGTGTGCAAGCTTTGAAAAACACTTATGTCCAAGGGACAACATGCTAGAAAAATCTACTTGTCCTTAATCAATTGGTGATTTAAGAGGGGCCAATCTAGTCTTGTAGCTTGCCTGGTTCATGAAATTTAAGATATACACAAGGTTCCCTGTGACCCGACCTCACCTCAACAAATTTATAACATATTTTAAGGAAATGTACCTTTCAGTGCAGTTTGGAACACATTTTGCTAGTAAATTAAGTAACATAGTAATAATATAACTATATTAAGGAATACTTGGAGTTATTCAAATATAAAAGTAGCTTCTGCCTGTTTTTTTTTTTTCCTCTCTTTCCACTCACTCTACCAGGGCTGGCGTTAGGGGGTAGCAAGCAGGGCAGTTTCCCAGGGCCCCTCGCCACACAGGGCCCCGCAAAGCTAAGTTACATTATATCTACAGCGCCACTGGATAAATGTAATGCAAGTATTTCAGTCATTTTAATCTCTGAAAGTGGAAACAAATCACACTAAAGTCTAAAAAATAATAAAAAACTGTATTGCTGAACAAATTCATATCGCATTTTATTTGTAAATTAATTTGCTTACTGAATGGCAGCTTTCTCATGTTTATTCGATATGTTACGCCTGCATTTTGAAAGAGTGAATCGCGCGGCCGATTGGTTGGATTGGAGAGAGAGAGCGCAGTATAATTAGATGATCACTGAGGCAAGTACTTTACTTTCTGTTAAAATTATTGGCAGGTTAGGGGGCTCCTGACTGGTGTATCCAGTAAAGGTGCTCCGCGTTGAGTGCAGGATGCACGCTTGTTGTGTGAAATTTAATTACTTTAAATTTAAAAGGAAGTTGATGTGGAAGTAAATAAGACAATTACTTCACAGAGTAATTTTAAAAGGTCCTTTATTATTTCACACACACACACACACACACACACACACGCAGTTACATACACAGATGCTATACTGCGAATAACGATATCCCTAACGGGACACAACCCAACAAGGTTACATACAAAGATTATATTAACCACAGATCAATACAATCCATGAGACGCAACTGAACTAATTCTTACCCTTCCAAGCGGATCGGGAGAGCCCTTCGACCCTGGTAAGAGAAAGCAGCTGTCTCCAAGAAATTACTGAGCAGGACTGTGCGCTAATCCTCACGGCTGACTCTCATCAGAGCAGGGGAGAACCCCGTCCTTTATAACTTACCAAGTTAGGCTTTTGCATGCGAGAGAGTAATTGGCCAGATCACTCCCTCGAGGCTCGGCCCTCTGAATAGACCATTCCTTTCCCTAGAACATTCTAACCAAAACAAGTTATATAAACGTGACAAAAACAAGTTATATAAGATATGGGGTTATTATAGGGCAAGGGCAAAGATGAACTCGAACGCATTTCTAGAACTTTCTAGAACACACTTTTTTTTTATTACAACGCTATAGCCTGGACTCGAACCGGCGATTCCCAGGCTATTCCATTGCCGGCTGTGGGCAGGAGTTCACAGGGGGCATGCACAATTGGCCGAGCGCCCGGTGTAGGAGGGCTTAGGTTAACCAGGGTGTCCTCAGCTCACCGTGCACCAGCGACTCCTGTAGTCTGGCAGGGCGCCTGTGGACATGCCTGTTAGCTGCCCGGGAGCTGCGTTATCTTCCGACGCTGTAGCTCTGAGCTGGCTGCATGGTGAATCCGCAGTGTGTAAAGAATCGCCGGCGGGCGGCTGACGGCACATGCTTCGGAGGACAGCGTGTGTTCATCTTCACCGCTCCCGAGTCAGAGCAGGGGTGGTAGCGGTGAGCAGAGCATAAATAATAACTGCATACTCCTAAATTGGGACAAAATAATAAAAATAAATGGCGCTATCAATATATATATATATGCCCATATATATATATATTAAATATAGATATATATATAGATTAGTAGGGTTAAGTTAAACAAAACTGCTAATATTGAGGCTGATGACTTGAATCTCGATATGTTCAGCTGTAAATGCCTTGCCAACTGGGCTGTGTCTAATTCACCTCTGGAGGTGTTAAACTGCTACGCTGAAAAATTGTTGGATCTGTACCAAAACGTAAGCATTGCGTCTCCTTTTTGACTGTACCTGTAACCGTGGCCTCAGGAGAGAGAAGCATCTCTGGTTTAAAGTTAGTCAATCACTATTACGTTCAACAATGTCACAAGATCGACTGAATGGTCAGGCTGATAGTTCATCTGAACACGAAATCTGTAGCAAGTTGGACTTCTCTAAAATAATTGAAGACTTTGTCTCCTCTAAAGCAAGGAAGGTCTAACTTCTAATTGATTTCTGTGAGTTTGTCATGTTTCATGCTCTTTAAGAAATGTGTTTTTTTTTTTTTTTTTTATTCTTGTGTAAAAGTCCTTTTTATGCTTTATTATGCTTCCAAGCCAAAAGCTGGGAAGCCTATTGTTAATGTTAAGATTTTTTTTTTTTTAAATAATCTTTTTATTTTTTTTTCTTCCCAAAACTTTAAACTGCTGCTGGCTGTGTGACTGATCAGGTTCTGGCTTGGCAGGTAACAAGCTGGATACACTGGCTGTCTTATGCTGAAAAGCTTTTGCTGCAGCGTCCTTGCAATTGGCGCCGTGACGCATTTTTCGATAAAACCTTTCAAAATCTTCTTAGGAACCGGTGAAGTGATTGAAACTTGGAACTTGGCATATATCGTCAGCATCCAAACCTGCATCAAGTTTGCAAAGCAGAAGTTTCTGTGATAAATTTTAATGTCAAAATGGCTGCCACAAATCTTATCGAAACGCGCCCTTAACAGCAAACTGCTGCTATTTGAACACTGTTTCACCAACAAACTCCAAACATGGTAGTTATTGTCCCAGTAACAATGGAATACAAATATGTCAAAAAGGTTATGTTTTATAAAACAAGATGACCGCCAGGTGTATGATTACGTCTCAAATTTTAATACTGCCTCAGTTGACAAACGGTTTTCTTGACTAACTCGAAACTTCACAAGCTTCATCAATACAACTGACTTTTAGGAAACTTGTGTTAAACAAGATGGCTGCCTGACACATTTTTGAAAAAACAAACTTTCAAAATCTTCTTCTGTGGAACAGTTGAAGTTGCTGATTTTAAACTTGGCACATTGAGAACTAAACACACTTAGACGGGTACCCGTACTGGGCAATGTGACCATTATGGAATTGATGAAACCGAAACGTTGCAATAATCCAATATGTGGGCAGAACGTGGTGGCCCCCTCGTTAGTTTCTGCCTTGGGCCCCAGTGAGTGTAACGCCAGCCCTGCAAGCTGAATTCAACTCCTGATGTTCAGGTGTTTTAGTTTGCTGCATCACAGATACAAAATCATTGCCAATTATTACTGCTGCTTTGTGGAATTCCAATTTTTCTTGATGTTCCTTCAGTTTTGTAACTGCTGACCTTCAGATTTTTTAAATGACTTAAATGTAAAATGTGTATAAACCTGTCAAGTTTCTCTGCATTTTTTTACTGTTTCTCTAACAAAATACATGCAGTTTTACAGTTGCTCCATCAAATTCAAATCCTGTTTTTTTTTCTTTTGTTTATTTCTATTATATGCTTATTTTTTTAAACAGTGTGTAACATGTTCCAGCTATTTTTCATCATCTAACAGCTTGTCCCATTATGGTTAACTGGAACACTGCTGCAGCTGGGTGATCCTGGTTTCAACCAGGTAACCAACCAAAACCCAAGTGTTATTTTTAGATTATATTCAAAGTGGTTTGGTTTAACTTGTACAGTAAGTGTCAATGTTCTGTAAGATTTTTGATTATGCTGACTATCAACATGTTATATCCGTTGTTCGCTTTTATCTTGTCAGCATGATGCAGCAGTACATTTTGAACGTAGTCTCCACAAACAGCACTGAGAGCTACTGTAGTGGTGTGTCTGAGAGCGAAGGGGGATAGCCATCCAACTCCTACCTGACCTAAGGTCTGCTTCAGTCTCTCTCTGTAGTTTAGTCATCCCAGTTGAAATGTATGTAAACCAGCATAACATTTAATTCTTAGTTCATTCTTATTTGAATTCCATACTGTATTTGCAACACAGTTTGAAATAAAGTTGTCTTGCGCATTACTTTCTACAGTACATAGTTTTTTGCTGATGCAATACTGCATGTCCTGGTGACTCACTAGAACACCCTCGTGATCTCCCCAGGATTGCAGCATATCAAAGCTGCGAGTGTAATAAACCCATATACAGTATGCTGTGTTACAATGTACATGTCTTCTGTATAAAATCAAAGTAGAATAATTACGTTTAAACATCCTCTTTACCTTGTACCGCCCCTTTGCTGTTGAGTACTGTTTCAGTCAGAGAGAGATAGAGAGAGGGCTGGTAGGAGGATGACTGAGATTGGTTGCTCGCTTTTGTTTTATTGTGTCTTCAGATGCTGTATTACATTGTTTTAGTTTATTACAGTTAAGTAGAAGTCATGCTGACAATGCGTGATCTGGGACTCCTGCTTAATGAATAAACCCAGCTTGACTGCCACAAGGGTTTTTATGTTTTCACTCCTACCTCTTCACATTGTAGAGCCCAGAACTCCATAGACTGTATTTAACTAACATTGCTTTTCACTTGCATTACTTGCTGTTTTTTTTTATTTGAAATCAAAATACTTTTGCATCTCAAATTGTGGGTTTGTCTCCCTGATGCTTCTAAACCACCGAAGCACTCGCTGCTTTGTATAAATCCTCATTACAGCCAGTAAAGACTCCCCTCCAGCCTCTGAACTCTAAACTATGTTTGAAAGATTTAAACGTGTGTACTTCCACGTTCTCTTTGTGAATTTGCCCTGTTCAGCAACACTTAATTAGCTTGTATAATGAAGGCTATATCTTGGGAACCATTTGTCTGGCTGTAATAAAGTGTGTGCAGCATGCTTGGGCACTGGCACCAGCTGTTTATGTGGCTATGTACTTTTGTATTTACACTGACACCTGTGATTCTGTAATTGTTGTATGTCATATGAACCATACAAATACATCAGTGTTGTGAGTTTGCCTAAATAAAACATGTTGCTGGCCATTGCATTACAGTTTGCACTCCCTACAGCCCTGGAATGCCCACAAACAACCGCTGTTTATACCAGATTTACGGTTTTTATTTAGCTGCTCGAGAAACCAGATATACTTGCATACAGTACTGGCAAAGTAGGTTACAGTAGGATACGTCTGGCGTTCTCTCTTCTCCAGTGCCCGCAGTAACAGGAGAGCAGAGAGAGCCAACGTCACGGGATTCAGAGCACAAGCCTCTGCTAAATATAAAGACAGGGATGATAGCCTTAGAATAGTCCTGTAAGCTTGCTGGTCCGTTGTCAGGGCTGCTAAAGAACATGTCAGTGATGTAACGGTAGCTTCTGTCTCCTCTTTATACTGATCCAGAAAAAGATTTCCTTGGATACGGAGGTATCTGATCCAGAAAAAAAGATGTTCCCCCTTGGAATACGGGAGCGGAAACCCATGGTGCACACCCAACCCCCCCCCGTCTAGCAGGGGATGCTGCAAGCAATGATATGCAAAACATCCCCTAGAGGACTGGGATTGGAATAGCAGAGTGGTTTAACTGCCCACAAAATTAAGTCTCGGAACATTCCTAGTAATTCTTCAATTGGCCCTTTTGGAGCTTTGTAAACAAAGAAGTTTACTGCTAAACTGCAAAATTACCATTCGTATTTACTGCAGTAAACTTTGTTTAGCACGTCATACAGAACTAACTGTAAAGTATGGCAATGAAACCCTTGTTGTTAAAGTGGAATTCAACTTGGCTGGAACTCAAATCACAAGGAAGTCAGGTGTCAAAGGTCACTTTAGCAGGGTAGCAGAATGTCCTAATCTTTTGACACAGCTCTTACATAACCTGCTGGACACAATGGCGTGGAGGGCGGAGGCGACCCCGGGGGCGGAGGCGGGCGGGCGGGAGGCGACGACATACGGGGGGCCCAAATCCCTGCTGCTGCTGCTCGACATAAAGCCCTACCAAATCCTTCGGCGCACATTGTGTGTGTGGATGCGAACATTCTTCAGCCCTGCTCTTTACTCCCTGCCTCCCGACAAACTGTTGGTCAACTTGTCCATGGGAAAGGGTGAAAGATTTCAATGTGTTCATTGTAAACTATGTAGGTGAAGGAATATGTTTCTTTGCACTTGTTGTCTTTCTCTTGAATGTTAATGGTTGTTTAGCCTGCACAGTGCTCAGTGACTTCAGTACTATAGCCTGACCTGCTTGCCTATCCATTGTTAACCTTTAACTAACTAGGGAATTACAGTCACTAGACCTGTCTTCAGCCTAATATTTTAGGGAGCTTGTTGATGCATGCTGCCTGCACTGCTTCCCTTGGTAACCACAGTGAAAACAATAAGCATGAACTAGTTTAAAAAGCCATGCATGGGAAGCTTAAGGCATTCCCTGCCAAATGAATAACAGTGTTAAGGGTGCACATTAATACATTTAAATTGAAATAAGTGAGTTGCCATGGCATAAAAAGCCTACAAATACCTTCACTGTTTGTTTTCAAAACATTTACAACACTGTACTATTGGGTTGGAATAATAATCGATTATCGTGATGTTATTGATAATGGTTTTACATCGATAATGTTATTGCATGGAAAAATTACCGATAATCATTATCGTCTGTTACATAATGATACACTTGTGTGTAACAGCAATTCTGCATTGAAGCAGTAAGTGATACTGAACTGTCTGATTGAAGCAGTAAAGGGCTCTGAACTGTCTGATTGAAGCAGTAAAGGGCTCTGAACTGTCTGATTGAAGCAGTAAAGGGCTCTGAACTGTCTGATTGAAGCAGTAAAGGGCTCTGAACTGTCTGATTGAAGCAGTAAAGGGCTCTGAACTGTCTGATTGAAGCAGTAAAGGGCTCTGAACTGTCTGATTGAAGCAGTAAAGGGCTCTGAACTGTCTGATTGAAGCAGTAAGGGGCACTGTCTGTGTGAGGTGTAAGACACTTTTGACAGAGGCAGGTACTTGCGGACCCTGTTGCACGTTGAAAGCCCCTGTTGCACGTATATATTAAACAAAAATGCACCCAAACAGGCAACAAAAATAAACCAGTTAAACAAAACAATTGTCAAGCACTTTACAAAACAAAAAGGAAATCGCAACCAAATACCTGCAGACAAATAGGGCTGCTGCCCCGAATGGAACCTCTAGCTCCCTTTTATACACCTGTGTGAGCATCTGCTTGTACCAATTACTTAATGATCCCACCACCACACTGACACATTTTTCAGGGAAGGGGAATTAACCTACACTCACTGAACGCGGGTGCCTGCGTTGGGTTCACACTGGAGATGTGTGCAGCTGCACTCTCTGAACGCGGGTGCCTGCGTTGGGTTCACACTGGAGATGTGTGCAGCTGAACGCGGGTGCCTGCGTTGGGTTCACACTGGAGATGTGTGCAGCTGCACTCTCTGAACGCGGGTGCCTGCGTTGGGTTCACACTGGAGATGTGTGCAGCTGAACGCAGGTGCCTGCGTTGGGTTCACACTGGAGATGTGTGCAGCTGAACGCGGGTGCCTGCGTTGGGTTCACACTGGAGATGTGTGCAGCTGCACTCTCTGAACGCGGGTGCCTGCGTTGGGTTCACACTGGAGATGTGTGCAGCTGAACGCGGGTGCCTGCGTTGGGTTCACACTGGAGATGTGTGCAGCTGAACGCAGGTGCCTGCGTTGGGTTCACACTGGAGATGTGTGCAGCTGAACGCGGGTGCCTGTGTTGGGTTCACACTGGAGATGTGTGCAGCTGAACCCGGGTGCCTGCGTTGGGTTCACACTGGAGATGTGTGCAGCTGAACCCAGGTGCCTGCGTTGGGTTCACACCTTTTTTCCCCATCAGCCGGCCCCTTCAGAGTTAAGCATGTAATCCAACCCTTTTCTTTTTTAGACTGCTTGTCATTATGCAAGCAGTTCATCGTAGGGTCTTGGCAGACACACTATTGCGGTGCTGCCGAAGATCTCTCTGGATTTGATGTTGTGGATTTAGCTTTTGTTTTGGATTATAAAGATTGCTTTCTTGGTGAGAATAGGAATCCTTAACACTGGCACTTAGCAGGCATGTAGATACGGCACTGAAATCCAACCCAGCGGAGTTTTCCAATACAATTTATTACCACAGATGATCACATAAAAATGCTCAGGACGCAGTCTTCAGCCTTGCCATTTGATTTTCAGCAAGAAACAGAATTTCTTCTTTTCAGGTGAACTTTTGCCACTCAAGTGTTTGGATTGCAATGTGATATTAGAAGGAACCCCTGTGACTGTGTGTGGGTGAGGATCCCGGGGGAAGCAAGGGCTGCCTGACAGGAGATCTGAAGGTGTGTTTTAAGATAAAAGGGGGGTGGAGGTGGGGGGGGGGGGGGTGCAGGGCTTCTTCAGTTCAGAGGCTTAATAAATTCAATGCAGTATTTATATTGGTGCAGTAAGATTAAGCTTTACTAACAGTAAGAATATATCCCTTAAGTCTGCCCCCAGCACTGCACAGTACCGAATAAGAATTTGCTTTCTGTAACTCATGACAGTAAATCTTGTATTCTTTATAAATATGGCCTGTGAATTTGTTAGTCGTCAATGCAAGTGAATGGTTTAGTCAAGTGTATAAATCAAATTGATTGTGATTTCTGACATTTCCTTCAAGCAGGAGGACAGCTTGTCTATTTTGAAATTGTGTGACCCAGATTCGATTGTTAAGTAGTCGGTTGCAAGGTAATTCCGTTCTCATTGTGCACTACTAGGGTAATTCTGTTCTCATTGTGCAATACTAGGGTAATTCCGTTCTCATTGTGCACTACTAGGGTAATTCCGTTCTCATTGTGCACTACTAGGGTAATTGCAAAGTTGCAAGTTATTAAAGCGCTGTTTGTCTTTCTTGTAAAAAGAGGAAGCAGCAGCCTCCAGGGGATGTTAGACTGGGCTGTCCAGACAATGCAATGTGCTGTTAGTCATCCTTACCATGCAGGATTACAATAAATGTCTACAGTTAGTGTTATTGTACTCGATGATGCCCTGTTACATCTAGGGTAACTGAAATCTAAATGTTAAGTTAAAATGGACACACCGTGCCAGCAGTCCTTCAGCATAATCAAACGTATTTCAAGGTACCTGGCATGGTGTGTAGCTTGTACAAGTAGTACATGGCACAAAGCCTCAAGTATGTTTGATGGAAGGCAGAATCAGCAACCCCATTATTTTTTACCCTTAACTTTAGCAGTGGACCCCAGCTTCAGTTGCTGTTACCTTCTGTTTATTTTGGATGCCACGCTACCACCCTCTGGGACAGCAGGTCAAAGGTTTTGTCCTGCACAGAAATAAGAGCTGATTATTTATAACTGTCTGTGGTGGAGGCCTCTGGATAGAAAGTTACAAGACCAGCGCAATAAGAAACACATCGGTGGGGAGGTTCTGTGTCGCTGCACTTCTATGCAATGTGGTGTTTTCGTGTGTTTGCCTCCCTAGTTTATTTCTGCAGACAGTCTTGTTGTCTTTAAATGCTGGGGCTTGCTTTGTTTTGATGTGATGCAGTAATTTAAGAAGCACCCTTTTTTTTTTAAATCCCAAAAATGTTTTATTTTGATCTTTTTGCCTTTAATCATGTATGTGCATAAAGACTAGGCCTCTACACACCAGACACAAAGCGACAAGCGAAGATCAGCAGTGATGCGACAAAATTAATAGAACCTATACTTCTTGATATATATCTTATATACCACAGGCGACACTGGTGTGACATAAAATAAATAGGATTGAGCAATCTGAGAACAGCTTCAATGCATGTGGACCAGCAGGGTGAAGCAGAATCCAAAATGATGGAGGAAACAATAATACTTGACGTTGAAAAAATACCCAGAGCTTTATGCCAAAGATCATTGTAATTTATAAAGATACAGATCTGAAAGATAATATATGGGAGTCAATTTCAAAGGCACTGGATAAGCCTGGCATGTATGATTTATTGCCATATATGTTGAAATACTTTCAGAGAAGAAACCTCATAAATTTCCACATCATGTTGACGAATATGTTCCAGTCTCGATCATAGTTTTGTCAATAGCAACTTTTAATAGTTTATAGATCTGGCCATTTTCAAATGTGTCACATTGCATCTGTGTCACTGTAGGTGTGCGGTCATGTTGCTGCATGAAAAATCATCTGTTATGTAGCGGCCTAAGAGTGTTAGTAGTTTGGGGTCCTTCTGTTTTTAAGCCTGCACCCTCGCCCCGTAAGTGGCTGGTTTTCTCTGCAACAGATGAGTTTCTTGCAGCCCCTCTAAGATTAAAAGCATGAGTCTGGTGTTTGCATTGGAAATGGGATGAGGGGTTTCCAGAGTTCAGAGCTTGTTTACAGTCAGATGAGAAGTGGGCTGTCCCTCCACCTGTCCAGTCAGCATGCTTCCCAAACCCATGCTTTCTAATACAGGAGTAAACACACACAAGGGGGACCATTGCTATTAGCAACTTGACGACTCTCAGGGTCACTTCCGTCTCTGAGAGACATTTTATTCGTTAATGTAGCTACAGTTGCTTATCGGGCCTGAACTTGTTTTTACAAAGCCTGCTGATGCTGTTTGTCAAGTGGCTGCCTTCTCTTGTTGGCTATTGACAACAGACACAGTAGCCATTTTTGTTTTTGTCCTTAGTTGCTGCTTAAACATGGTTGTGGCTTTACTGGAATGTGAGGTTCTCTCTCCTATCTGTGAAGACGCAAAATCTCTAGTGGTTTATTTTCAGTGGCACGTGTTAATATCCATAAATAAATAAACCGTGAATGTTGGAAGACACACAGCTGACAAGCAATGGGTTACTGAAATGTTGACAGTGTGCCAGGGCCAGTATCTGAGTCACCCCAAAAAAGTGCTGGAACGCAATATATCATTTCAGCAACAGTTAAAAATGAACTAAGAATAACATACAGTAGAAGCCTGTTCATCCGAACAGCTGGGGGAACATAGCAATGGGTCCTATTAATGAGTGTTCAGATGTTTACAAAAACAGCAATACATATTTTGAACTCTAAAGGTTTGAACCGTGATATACAAGTACATTAAAGGTAAAACATTCAAACAAGTGAAACACTGTGTTTTATTTGTATGCACATGCATGTCAGTTCATTTCTTTAAAATGTTTAAAAAAAACTAAAAAAAAAAAACTCATTGAGAGGTGCTGTGTGGTCTCCTGGCTGCATGTGTTTTGAAGGCTTTTTGGTAAAATTCACTGCAGGAATTGTATAATTTGTTTTGTGTTATTGACAGTTGTGCTGGATTGATATGTCTGTCTAGGTTTTCAGTGAGGAGGATTCTGGTAGTAGATCTGTGATATTATGCTGGGGTAACGTCTAGGGTCGAGTGAAGGCTGACAAATCGGAGCTAAAGAATTTTTCTTGCCATTGTATAATATTGTTTATTGGGGGGGGGGGGGGGAGTAGTTTTATAATATTGGACAGGGTTACCGATAATGAAAACATTAGGTTATTATCATAACCCTGGTTCACTGAAATAGGAATATTAACCATTACAAAATGGGTGTTCCCCTTTAAGACATCCGAACCTGAAAACTTTATACCAAAAACACTTGTCATGGGAGGGTGTCGTAGTGCTGCTCCGCACCTAATGTCCCCTTGGGAATATTAACCAGATTGGCCAGTTAATATACAGTGTGTATTGTGCCACTTTTGGATAGACGCTGTTTAGACGGAGCCTGTCCCTGTGACTTAGCTCCATAACAGACAAAAGATTGCATCTCACTCACCAGATTAGCTGAGGTGATTGCAAGCAAGAAAGCTGTCTTGAAAGACAAAAATTTGAGCTCAGCTGAATGCATGGGCTCAAATGGAGGTCTTGTCAGCGCATTAAGCACGACATTTAACCTCCAGCGAGGGACTATATTCTTCACCGGTGGCCAAAGCCGCCAGGTGTCTTTCAAAAATTGTCCCGCCAGGAAATGAGCTCTTGGAGAGCTCTGAATCGATTTTTATATGGCACACCAAAGTGGCTGCCAAATAAACCTTTAGAGTAGAGGGACATTTCCCCTCATCAAATAGGTCCTGTAAGAATTGCAGTATAACTGCCAAAGGACATATAGTGGGTTTGATCCCACAAGCCAAACTCCACGTCTGAAACATGCCCTACTTGTACCCATACTGGGAACGAGTAGAGGCTTCCCTGGTGTTTTGTAGGGTGTCAATCACCCTTTTGAAATGAGGGCCTATGGTTCTCAGAGAGGGACCCCATAAGTTGAGCCTGGTAAGCTACAAGTATGCTATTGTAGTTAGCCAGGCGTGCGTTAAATGCACTAGTCGCTGCACTGCTTATTCGGTCACGCCACAGCCTTGGCTAGCAAGGACAGATTGGTAGGCTGAATAAGCATAGCAATGGGGGCCTCTACTGGCAGAAAGTTGGTAAGACCCAGCTTGTCCTCTTCGAACACTGTACAGTGAGTCTACAGATCGGGAAACTGTCATAGCTGGGTGAGCCCCAAGTAGATTGTTGCTTGAACAGAAAATCTGGGTGGACCGGAGGGGCAGCAGGAGTGATAGAGGGCTGCTCGTCATAAATGGAGCGCCTCTTGTCCCTTGTTTCAGGCCAAGGAATGTGTACCGCTGCAGGAACTGCATTGAGGGCATAAGCTCTGACAGTGGAAGCTGCGTATCCAAGATGTCGGATTAAGCATCATCCGAAGGGAGCCCCTTGTCCTGATCGTCGGCCTCCTCGAGGTGGTGATAGACAGTATGTCACACTCTCTAGCCCACTAGTCACTGCCTGCAAGGTTGCAGGGGGGAGTAGGTGCTGGAGGATTCAGTATTACCGGTGGGACTGAGCGCTCTAGTGTACACAATTCACAAAAACTGACTTCAGTCAAGGCCCTATGCACATGCTCTGGGCCCAGGCATACATACATTTTTCGTGTCCGTCATTTGCAGGCAGTTTAGCCTTGCAAGAGACACACGTATGGAACAGGGCGAGGAGCCCTGTACATGTGGCTCCAAACTGCACAGTTCAATGTGCTGCATCTGTTTAGTAGCTGCCACTCCTAGAATTGTAAAGTTAACGTCTCCTGGTCTTCAGTTACTAACAAAGCGTGTAACACCAACGACAAAAGTACTGAACATGTCCGATATACAGTCCTGGGATGTTGACTTTCAATCCATGGGCACGTGAAAAATGGTCCCTCTTGGAAAATAGTACCCCCCAGACAAATTTTCATAGATTATGCTATGAAAGTCAGTTCCCTGATTTTCACTGTGAAATCTAGTCCCGCCATGAAAAATGGTTGTAACAGTTAAACACCTACATACTATAATAACAAGCAGTTTTCACTATTGTTACCTCAAGAAGACACCAGACAAAATATTAAACAGAAGTCCTGTTTTATTAAGTGATACAAAGGAACATTCACAAATACATACTGCATGTATGACATTTTTTTCTGTTGCAATCACAGTCATTATCAGCTAATAGACCTCATTTCTGTGTTTGTATAAACTGGTGTGTGTGGAAAGATGTAGTTAATAGTTAGCAGGTAATCCAGATTCCTCAAACTTCACACATTACAAAGAGTACAGCGGTTACTGCACCTAGATTGGGGTTATGTCCTGTGACTTGGAGAGCAATTCGTTTTAACACTTTGTTCAATAAAATACACACTCAATGTAAGAGTGAACCATATATAGTCCAAACAGACTTTTGAATGCAGACAAGTTTAAAATAATAACCTTATGATTGATTGGTCATTTTTAAAGTGTGTTCTGTGGTTTTTGTCAGGGATGCATTGTACTGAAAGCAGGGCAATGGGTTTCTGAACAGAAGACAAGAGCATTGTGCACTGCAGTAGCTCCGAGTGCCATATTCTGAACAAGCGTAGTGGTGATCAAAAGGACAGTATGGATGGCAGTGAAGTCAAGCCACTTAGTTTTAAAATGTGTAGAACAGACTCTGACAGGGGAGTAAAAACTTAAATCTGTTAAAAGAAAAAAGCTTTAAAAACAAATGGCTCATTTAAATGGATTATTTTTTTTTAAATAACAAGGGACTTTGGAAAGTACATTACGTTTCTACAATAAAACCTCACTGGCGTGCAAGGTGCTGTTTTTTTAGACTGACCTTGGATTTGTACAATTTCTCAATGTCTCTTAAATTTAATATGTGACTGAAATGCCGATGCTATGAGATTTTGTTCTTTGTTCTGTAAAGACCTTGGACCGGTAATAACCCAGGTTCATTGCCCTGCAGCCAGCACTTGATTAGTGAGTAGGATAGGTGCAGTAATCTTCTCCTGGTGTTAAAAGGAACACCCCCCTCCCCTCCCCAAGCAGGTTCTGCATCTCTTCAGAATGCACAGCCAGCCTATTGTCTCCTGAATTTATACTCTCTGATAAAGGTAACTGAAACGGGTTTGAAACCATATCCATTAATGTCAGCAGAGATGAATGCTTGATTGAATAAAGAGATAAGAAAATCCTGGGTTCAAATTCCAGCTTGCTTACTGTGTGAACTGGGAGGGGAGTGTTAAGGCTAAAGTACAGTAGACCTTTTAACATCCAACCATTTATATCAAAGCACTCTCTCGCTCTCTGTCTGCAGGTTAGAGACTGGACAAGGAAGTGAATTTAAAGTAATTGTACATATCATTTGTTATGCTAACTTGTTGCATCCTGTTTCATATTGTATTTTAGTAGTATTATTTGCACTTACTGTAAACTACTCTATTTAAATATGAATCTTGTAACCATGTACAGCCCTGTAATACCTGAAGAGGGTGTATATACAGGTATAGCTGGCTCCTGGGGTAACATTAACCACCTTTTTGATTTCACAAAGCTGTGAAACTAGTTAGAAGCCCTATTTTTATTGGCTTTGGTGTAGAATTCTGAGTCACATGCCTTTCATGTAATTTACCTGTGGAGACAGATTTGGAATCTGGCTTATTTCACAGGCAGGATGGAGGTCAATTCCTGTTTTTCAATTCCCAATTCCCTTTGAATCAATTCTAACAATCACTGATCAAAATTGCAATTCACACTATTCTGTTAAAATGAGCTTCTCACGATGGCAACAATAGCTTCAATTAAAGTCATTGTTAGTCAACTACTAAATTTGGCTTCAAATAAAATCAGTTAAATTATTATTATTATTATTATTATTATTATTATTATGTTTCTGAAATATAAATTCCAATTGCCTCAAAGGAACTGGAATCAGGAATTGATTTTAAAGAGGAATTGCGATAGAGCCAGGACTCCGTGGCAGGAGGTGTTTATTCAGACTCTGGTGTGAGGGAAAGCTTGGATGTTGTCTGACTGAATGTGTCTTTATTCATCACCTGCACAAACCCACCTAAAATCCAGAAAATACTATTGTATTCTACAGCAGTGACCAAGCACCCTAGTTTACTGTAGTATCTATTGTATTCCATCTAGTTTGGTGTGGTAGACTGGAATTATCTTTAATCTGTTATTGAGTAGTGTGTATATATGTGTATGTATGTATGTATGTATGTATGTATGTATGTATGTATTTTTTACATGGGTACATTCCCAAGGGGCAGGTCAGGGATCCGTTACAAATGTAATTGCGTCATTAGTAATTCATTGCATTACAGTGTAAATGTAGATGAACCTTGACACACCTATGTAATTGTAATTCTACAATTTTAACAGTTAAATTTTGCATTGATTTGTCATTCAATCATTCTTCTGTTTTCAACCATTTTGATGAAACCCTTTGTTTGAAAAAAGAAAGCAAAAAAAATGTTCTCCTAGTCTGTGTTTGTGTATTTGTACCTGCGATTGTTGCTGGGATTTTTTAGAACAGGCAGAGTAAATATGTTAATGTGTGGAGCTGTTCGTGTCCCTTTTGAGTGCAGTAAGAATTGTGATTGAACAATAGCATTGTAATTGCCCCTCAGGTTTGACAAGCAGAGGTGTTTTTCCCATCACTAACCTTCTTCTCTTCTTTTCTTCCCTCGCTCTCTGTCCGCTGGTCCGGTCCGGTGCTCTGCAGAATAATCGGCTGCTCGATGGGGATTAACAGAGGAGCTCCCACTTGTGTCGCCTTCCCGTCTCTGTGCTGCCAGCCTACCCCTTTCAGCACTTGCTCCATAGCAATCATGAAACTTGTATTAACTGAATGGCAATTAATATGGATTTTGAATTGTAGTAGACAGTAAAAACGCACAGCAAAGCCATATGATTTCACAACTCCTTGTTTACCAAAGAGCTGCTGGTGTTCTTCTACCGTGGACCTTTTTGAACCTCTTTTGAATCCCTGAGGAAGAAATACATCCAGATTTGAAAGAGAAGAAGTCTTCCAAAAATAAAAGAAAGGAACGTGGTGGTTATTTAAAAAAAAAAGAAAAAAAAAAACAAAGAAACAAGACAGATGTGCAATCAAGGGAGAAGAAACAAGACAACGTCTTAATTTTGTCCCAGAGTTTTTAAATTAAAATCTATCTATTTATATTAAAATATATCTATTTATAAATAGTCTCTATACATATTGTACTGAAGAAGCTCTATATTGAATGCTCCTGATGACCATGGCTCCCCAGAATGCTGACTCGGTTACTATGCAAGTGGAGGTTCTGCCGGTGGCTGAGCTCAGGAAGAAGCAGGGCGAGGGCAGGGAGAGCGACAGCCGGGAGGACGCGGAGAGCGAAGCCTCCATAGACAGGATCCCTATGCGGCGCTGGGTGATGCACGGGGCAGTGATGTTTGGACGCGAGTTCTGCTATGCCATGGAGACGGCCCTCGTCACGCCAGTTCTGTTGCAAATCGGTATGCTGCTGTCTGCTCCTGCCATTAGGGTATAAAGGTGTGGGAGGGAGGGGGGGGGGAGGGAGGGGGGGGGGGGGGGGGGGGGTAGGGGGGCAGATAAGGGTGGGCAAAGAATTATTATTGTTGTTTTTGTTATTATTGTTATTTATTGGTGACAAAATGAAATCTAAAAAACAGAGCATGTAAATGAACTACATTTTTCTGTAACTGTTCGGGTGATAGAAGCGTGACTATTACAGAGAACCAGTGCCTCGGAGCATTGGTGCCGTCAGCCGTACACATATTGCATACTGTGCGTACCGTTGATTTGAAAAATGTCATCTTCAGAAGTTTCATGTCATGCCATCGATTGAAGCGAAACAGACATTTTAAGCTGATAGGATTGTACTGTTTATTGAGTGGTAGTAATGAGCAAACGCAAGCAGATAAGTTTGCTTGAAACTTCAAAAAGAGCAAAAATCTTTCTTGTGACTGTCAGAGGGAAAAGAATCAGTAAGAGCACGGAACTGTCTGTTTCTGGCACTAACGGTGGTGGAGTTTCCAGTGGTGAAAATCCGTTGGCAGCACTGAATGTTAGTCATGCATGATCTGAATTCTGCTACTCTTCCAGGATTGAGCACAGTAAGTGCACATTTATGCAAGTTTCATTTGTATTTTAATTTGATCGTTGTCTTATAGTAAAATTTACTAATACATTTTCTAATCATTAAAACATTATTGCAAAGTTGTATTATTATTATTAATGTTATTATTATGATAATTTTTTTAACTGCCTGTTTTGTCACAACATGTAAGATTTTTTTTTTTTTTAAACTGTATGTCTATACGCCATGCTTAGGGGATGAGTAGTGATTAGTTGTAGTGATTGTGAGAATAAAATGATTAGAAATGGAACCAGTATAACAGATTTGTGAGCTAGTTTTCCCCCTAGTTTTAAGTCTGTATTTCAAATAGGGTTATTTGTATATTTTATTGTTTTTGTGGACTGTTTGGCTGTCAGTGTTGTTGCTGTGCATTATTCGTGTTCAGAAAGGGAAACAGTGATGCAATTTGATTTGTTTTCTAATGTGACAGTCTGTGCTGTGCAACTCAGGAAAGAACAGAAATGCAGCACTCTAATTGGCTGAAACACTTTAAAGCATGGTGATGCAGAGTCCTTATCAGCATGAGATAGGTTGATGGTGTGGTTCAGTGCGCACCATGTGAATGATTTCTGGGGGTGCTCCTGCCTTGGAGGGGAGTGTGGGAGTTCTCTGAAGTCAGCAGTCGATTGAATGTAAGAGAAAGTGCTGGTTAGTCAGTCCAGGTTATTATTATTATTTTTTTTTTTTTAAGGAAACTATGTCAATGGCCTAGCTAAGGGTGTGGTTTTAGAGGTTTGAACCCCCCCTCCCCCAGAAATGGAGTTATTCAACAACGTGGGAGAGAAAAAAATGTCAGCCACCGGTGGCACTGTGAACCCCCGTCCCAACCAATGTAAGCTCTGACCTGTGAGCTGTTTGCATCGCTGCCCGCGTAAGCACACTTAAACAAACAAACAAAAAAAAAAAAAAAAAACTGTGACTGGGCAGAGACCTGTCATTTTACACCACACTCGGCCTTCGACTCCTTTGATTGGACAGCACGTGTGCACGTACTGTTCAAAGCCACGTGCGATGAGACGTCCAAGTCGAAGATTAATATAGAAATGATGGCCTCGGCTAATATTTGAAAATGAATCCACGTCTGGGAGGATACTAGACGTCCTCTGCTTTTGCCTGACAGAGGACATCTGGCTTTTTAGTCCCCTGCGAATCCTGCTTTAAACGACTGTTGTAAAACCGAGACGCAAGTACTCTAACTTTGTATAATAATAATAATTCGACATGCTCGGCGACCATCTTGTAATGGAGCAGACATGCTAGTCTGCTTCACTGCCTCTGCACCCAATATCCACCTACTATTCCAAAGAATATTTCTACTGAGTTTCAACTTTATACCATAAAATGCACAATTCTTAGGTTTCGTGCTACGTAGCTACCCCATTGTGTGGAACAGTCAACGTTCGACATGGGCCAGTGACCTGGGGCCGGTACGGATTGCAGTTTGGCCGGTAGTTTATGAATACAGGTTGTCACAGAGCGCTCTGTTTTTTGGCTTGTTCAGCAACCATGCGGCAAAGCAAAATTGATTAAAGAAAAAAAAAAACAACAAAAAACCATTTGTCAAACTTTTCATGTCGGGTTGATTTGGAATAAAAGTTCAGTTTGGGAGTCTTGCATGTTGGATTAAGATTTGGTGAACTTTGAGATGATTCATGTCAGATTGATTTTGAATAAAAGTTCAGCTTCAATTTGGGATTTTTGCTGTACTGCGTTTTTAATTCTTTAATGAACAGGATAAAGCAAAGGCAGAATACTGCATACACGAGACGAACAGGTATGTGTAATTCTAGTTTTATTGTCTGCTAAGAAATACATAATAATAATAATATTCACAATCTCATCTCATTAACTTACAGTTTATCATTCACTCTGGTTGACCGTTCTCTATAACGAACAAAAGGCTTGGACCCAAACAAGTTCTTTATAGCGAGAGTGTACTGTGTTCAGCAGGTTTCATTCGACTTTATGAAGCAAAATGTGTTAATTCTATATGGTGATGCAAATCTTGTGGCCATAGTTGTAGGTACTGTAGCCTTGCCTTCTCCTTCAGGTCAGCACTGAGGTGAATTGATGGTGTTTTTCAGGATTGCACGCCCTTAAAGTTTCCCATAGTGAAAGCACAGCAAAGTGTAATCAAGTGTAATGAAAGCTAAAGCATAGGGAAGCATTGTAAAGCACAGAGAGGTATATTAAAGCATAGGCAAGCATTGTAAAGAATATTGAGGTATGGTAAAGCATAGGTAAGCATTGTAAAGAATATTGAGGTATGGTAAAGCATAGGTAAGCATTGTAAAGAATATTGAGGTATGGTAAAGCATAGGCAAGCATTGTAAATAATATTGAGGTATGGTAAAGCATAGGTAAGCATTATAAAGAATATTGAGGTATGGTAAAGCATAGGTAAGCATTGTAAAGAATATTGAGGTATGGTAAAGCATAGGTAAGCATTGTAAAGAATATTGAGGTATGGTAAAGCATAGGTAAGCATTATAAAGAATATTGAGGTATGGTAGCATGGAAAATGCATAGTGTTAAAATAATGGGAGTAAAACTGCACAAATATCATGGTGCACTTCTAGAAGGCTATATGTAACCCCACAGTTCATTAATTCAATTTCAGTTCCACAATCTTTACCAGGCTTGGCCACAAACATGCTGCTCAGCACAGTATGTGATTACACAAGAGCTCTGAAAACTAAGGTTGATATGCTATGTATTTCAAATAGTGTCAGTGGAACCGTTATATAATACTGCAGTACGAAGCCAGCAAGTGGTGTGTGTGTGTGTGTGTGTGTGTGTGTGTGTGTGTGTATGCACAGCCAGTGTGTGTCACTCACACAGAACTTTCTGTACAGTACCTCTGTTTTTGCATAGCTACAGTATAGCTTGAGAGATGTTAAAGATGAATATTTTATATATATATTTAAATGAAACCGTCTTTTACCTCTGTCACGAAGAGAACAGTTTATTCAATTCCAAACGTTTCTTTCTACTTCAGTACAGTCCTGTGAGGGAGAGGATAATCCTCTATTTAATCAAAGGGGGGGGGGGGGGCACCTCTAAGGAAATATCCATGAACATAGAAAACTAATGGCACTGTAGTGCTGCTGAACACCAATGAGTAATATACAGGCAAAAGCTCTTAATAGAATTAGGTTAGGCTGCATCATTAATCTAGCAGTGTTTTATAGCTTGGTGTGTTGGAATTGTATTGAGTGCAGTATTACACTGACTCATTGCTGCAAGGGGCGTGGAGATGCATCCAGCCTAGAGATTAAATACATGTACTATCTATTCTCAATATTAAGAGAGGAACAGATAGCACAATCTGCATCTATATAAACTGCCATAGGAAATATGATATTCCATACTCTGTGTGTTAGTTTGGAGCACCCACACCCTTCTGCATTGTAATCGAGGCCGGACACTTGGTGGAACACATGATTAACGTTACATAGCCAAAAGCAAACATTTTCTTGATTTTTAAAACTTTTAAAAACTCATAAGGAGTGATTTACAGAGTTCTTAATGTTGCTGTAACACACATAACTTGGAATGGGCCAAAAAGTACGAAAAGAGAGCCACATTAACCTTGTGCCTGCAAAGGGTGATTGATTATTGAGACAATCCGATAACAGGACATCATTCAGAGACCTTAACACATCCCCAGTGTGGAGGGTTAAAATCCTCCACTACCAGCTGAGGAAGCGATTTACACTTCCTGAAAGAACCTTGATGTAAGAGCTCTTAGACATTTTGTAACAGAAATCCATTAAACACACTGAACTCTTTCTTGTAATGCAGTTCAGGGTAGTATACTGTGATATCTGATTCTCTTCTTGCTGGTTCACATATTGCTATTTCAGACAGCTCCCTATGAACAGTATGAGCACAGTGTGTGTGTGTGTGTGTGTGTGTGTGTGTGTGTGTGTGTGTGTGTGAGTGAATCGAGCTGTTAAAGACTTCATTGTTTTTTTTTATCAGTTCTTTGAGATATCGCACTGTTGGTTACAATTGACTGTTTTTCAATATAAGAGGTTAATTAGTGCAAATATTTAAAAAAACATGCATAAACACATATTCAGATTCCATGGCAGTGTGTTTGTGCAGAAGTAATGAAACAACAAGTTCAAGCATGGCCCTGCTTGTAGATTTGCTGTTTGCATTGTACTCGGTGCTGTTTGCATTGTACAGCTCGCATGCCGCCAGAGGTGTTCACTGCAGCAGTCAAGGTGGGATTTTAACTCATGAAAAGATCGTTCACAGGCCTTCTCATCACAATAGTGGTACTTGTTATATTCATGTAATACAGTAGAATTTATCCAGGCTGACTTTAAGCACCCTCCTTACCCCATAGTTATGCCAACATTCTGAAATCTCAGAATCCACAAATCTAAAATGGCTGGCAGGGAAACGAATATCCTACAAGTGCAGACGGCCAGTGTCCATTGAAAGCACTGACTGAGACTGGGGCCCTTCTATCTGTCCCTACCAATTATATTAACTGTAGTAGGGTAATAAGAGATCACATGTCATTCGCAAGAGGATCCGGAGTGGTTGCCACACTGTACTCCTTGTGAACACCACAGACAACAAACGTCACTGAAGAACCTGCTGGAAAATACGATCATGGACTCGAAGGGTCATTCTGTATGTTTGATGATCAAACTTGATCCCCAACTTCCCAAACCCAGGCATGCCATTCAGGAGCACCCTACAGTACCATGGCATTATTGCATGCCAAAAGGCAAAGGGCAACGCCGGTACAACCTTACTGGAGTTGCGTTTTAAGCTCTGGTATAAAGGTTTTGGTCTGTGGGGGGGCCCCAATTCCAGTCTCAATATTTGTGAGACAGCAGTGCACTTAGACAGGTTTTATCTTATTCTAGTAATGCTGATGCAAACCTCTTTTATATTTGTTTATGATCCAGTAGATGTGTTAATGCACAAGACCCCTATATACTGTAACATTGTGATCAATTCAAATCATTATTCCATCAGATTAATGATCAGCAATGACCCCTGCTTTGCATAACTAATACACTGTGAGGTACAATTGCCATGTTTGAAGGTAAGGCTGTCTGTTTTTAAGCTGAAAAATACAACAAACAAAAAAATGATACATTAGAACCAAGCTGAAAAACTACATCCACAGGTCTGTTTCTTTTTGTTTCTCCTGGAAGGCATACCTGTATGTGTTCTACTGTACAGTGCCAGTATTTTTCCATTACGTACAAGTTCGACTCTGAAAGGGATCAAAGGTTCAAGGTGTTTTGCTGACTGCCTGTAGAGGTCAAAGCCACAGAAAGGTTTTGGAGAATGACAATTGCAAGTTTAAGTACAAGGTGTGTGTATATATATACTTCATAAACAGTCTCGCATGTCATTTTAAACACTTGATAAACAGTCTCACGGGCCATTTTATTGTTTTTTTTTATTTTTTTATTTTCTTTTGTAGGCTGTATTTACTAGTGTACAGTTTTCTGCCATTAGTAGTTTGATGGAAATACTTGTTTTTCTCCATATTAATCCAGTACCATGAAAAATCCAGTTTACAAATATATTGAGATCTACCATTGATTAGAACATTAGTTTCATTTGCTCTCAGAATACCTCTGTACTGGAGACACAGTCATGGGTTGGTAGTACTCAGATGGTAAGCTAGCCTGACGATAGTGGGTTGTCATGACATAATTCGGAATGTTTGCGTCCTGTCTGCAGGTTCTGTCTGACGCTTGTATTCAGTGGAGTGAAAAGCGCTGCTCTTCTACATGTTTTTGTCTTTCTTTTGGGGGGGGAAGAGTGTTTCCCCTGCCACTTAACCTTGACCTCTAAACTGCCCGGTGTGGGAGAACCTGTGGAAGCTGGAGCCCGTAAAGAAAAACATGAAGCTGTGCCAAGGGCAATACAAGCTAAGGAGCTGGAGAACTATGTGCTGTATGGGCACACAGGGAAAATACACATTTTTACACTTATTATATTTAGACAGTCAGAAACACTCTGGGTCGCACTTTATCACGCGTGCGTGAAATAATATCCCTCTGTGTCTTTGTCTCTCTCTCGTGTTAAAATTCTCACCCAACTGTAAAAAATGAACTACTAACGATTAATTCATGATTAATTCAATTCGAGCAGTTTAATTCATGCTGCAGGAAGGAGCTGTGTAGAGCAGCTGTGACAGTGAGCTTGGTCTAGATAAAGGATAGTGTGTAGAGCAGCTGTGACAGTGAGCTTGGTCTAGATAAAGGATAGTGTGTAGAGCAGCTGTGACAGTGAGCTTGGTCTAGATAAAGGATAGTGTGTAGAGCAGCTGTGAGTGAGCTTGGTCTAGATAAAGGACAGTGTGTAGAGCAGCTGTGACAGTGAGCTTGGTCTAGATAAAGGACAGTGTGTAGAGCTGCTGTGACAGTGAGCTTGGTCTAGATAAAGGATAGTGTGTAGAGCAGCTGTGAGTGAGCTTGGTCTAGATAAAGGACAGTGTGTAGAGCAGCTGTGACAGTGAGCTTGGTCTAGATAAAGGATAGTGTGTAGAGCAGCTGTGAGTGAGCTTGGTCTAGATAAAGGATAGTGTGTAGAGCAGCTGTGACAGTGAGCTTGGTCTAGATAAAGGACAGTGTGTAGAGCTGCTGTGACAGTGAGCTTGGTCTAGATAAAGGACAGTGTGTAGAGCTGCTGTGACAGTGAGCTTGGTCTAGATAAAGGACAGTGTGTAGAGCAGCTGTGACAGTGAGCTTGGTCTAGATAAGGGACAGTGTGTAGAGCAGCTGTGACAGTGAGCTTGGTCTAGATAAGGGACAGTGTGTAGAGCAGCTGTGACAGTGAGCTTGGTCTAGATAAGGGATAGTGTGTAGAGCAGCTGTGACAGTGAGCTTGGTCTAGATAAAGGTAAGTTGGGGTTTTTGATGCTGTCATTTACCGGGTGCAGGTAGGAGGGCCATTGACAAGCAGAGACAACCTGCATCAGTCCAAACGTCAGGCATTTCTATCAAAGTCTTATGGCTGGGAAACTGATAAAAACAGAGGAGGCTTAGAGGGTGCATTAAAAAATTCTCAGAATTAAAAATAATGCTTCATCAATTGCCATTGATGAATCTGAGATGAATTCATTCTTTGCACTGGCTGTTTTTTTTGTTTTTTTTATGTAGGATGTGTTGTGGAGTGGGGTGACAGAAATGCAGAATGCATGTTGGGTAAGTGCTGCCTGCTGTGGAATATCCACGCTCAGGAGAATGAGGTTTACTGCAGCGGGTCCTCATTCGAATGTAGGGGAATCCCTGGATTGTCAGGTTCAAATTTGTTTCAAAGGGAACGAGAATGTGAACTATTTGCAGTGACAGCAAGAGGGAAGATTATTTCCAGGAATGTTTACCTCCAAGGAAACAAACCAAGCACAACTAAACAATGGAGGTTATGAAGCAAGCTTGTCTGAAGCGGCACATTTTTGTCGTATTGTTTTTCAGTTGTGGATGATTTGAGAGAGGTGAATGCTAGCCTCATACAGGCTAAGTCAATGGGATTGAACCCGAATCTCTTTGTAATTCAGCATGCCTGATTATGTGTTTTTCTTTGTTTTGGTGGTTTTTTTTTTGCTCTAAAAGCGTTTAGTGACATGTCAAGCATTCCAGACACCAGCAGAGCATTCTAGAATCTTTTTGGTGACCTTTGTAGGGATTCCACCACTGTGCCCTTACCCAGTAGCACTTAGATCTGAGAATTAAAACTGACAGAAAGCCCAGAACAGGGCATGTTCTTGAGAGGAGGATGCATTCTACAGACACACCTGTGCCAAAAATCTGTATTTCTTATTTGTACTGGGTGAGTACCTATTTATGCTGTTCTCTTAGAGGTATAGGAAGCAGCCCTCCTGTGATAGCTAGGGAGTCTTTTTTTGATTAGTTAGTGCCATTGAAGGCAAGTTTTGTTTTGTTATTTTTGAGCTTAGAGTTTTCCCGTACTTTTGTTAAACTTACCGTTACACTGAGTGTGTGCAATAAAAATAGCAATTTCTCAAAAGAATCCTGCTGTCCTTCATCTGCCTCCGTCACGTGCATGGCTCAAAGCATTAAGGGAGGTATTGCCCTCAGTACACCACTAGGGGTGCACTTCTACAATTTATGGTGGTTGTTATTTATTTCTTAGCAGATGCCATTATCCAGGGCGACTTACAATGTATAAGCGAAGTGTACGAGGAAGTCCTCACTCCCAAGCGACGAGGCCTGCTGTTTTGTACTGGTGTATAATGAAGCATTAATGTACACCTGCTAGATGATAGCAGAACTCCAGCCTGGCACAAAGTTTCTGATTTTTACAGGCTTGTGAGATGGGCGTGCGCTGCTGTCCCAGAGTGGGGTTATTCCACTGGTGAGGAGTGCATATATATGGTGTACCAGGGCTCCCTTCTTGGACATGGCACCTTCCACAGCTGGATGGGAGGCTTGTTTTTGTCCTGCAGTGCCAGCTCTCTGTGTGTCGCAATCGCTGATTTCATCTGAGACGCGGGAGCCGTTGTGTGTCAGCGCTGGAATGGGAGTCTTCCAGCATCCAAGTAGACTGCTGTGCAGTATAAAGACCTGCTACCCCGGGGGTGTGCCAGCCCTGTTCTGAATGGCTATAAAGACCTGCTACCCCGGGGGTGTGCCAGCCCTGTTCTGAATGGCTATAAAGACCTGCTACCCCGGGGGTGTGCCAGCCCTGTTCTGAATGGCTGTAAAGACCTGCTACCCCGGGGGTGTGCCAGCCCTGTTCTGAATGGGTATAAAGACCTGCTACCCCGGGGGTGTGCCAGCCCTGTTCTGAATGGCTATAAAGACCTGCTACCCCGGGGGTGTGCCAGCCCTGTTCTGAATGGCTGTAAAGACCTGCTACCCCGGGGGTGTGCCAGCCCTGTTCTGAATGGCTGTAAAGACCTGCTACCCCGGGGGTGTGCCAGCCCTGTTCTGAATGGCTGTAAAGACCTGCTACTCCGGGGGTGTGCCAGCCCTGTTCTGAATGGCTGTAAAGACCTGCTACCCCGGGGGTGTGCCAGCCCTGTTCTGAATGGCTATAAAGACCTGCTACCCCGGGGGTGTGCCAGCCCTGTTCTGAATGGGTATAAAGACCTGCTACCCCGGGGGTGTGCCAGCCCTGTTCTGAATGGCTGTAAAGACCTGCTACCCCGGGGGTGTGCCAGCCCTGTTCTGAATGGCTATAAAGACCTGCTACCCCGGGGGTGTGCCAGCCCTGTTCTGAATGGGTATAAAGACCTGCTACCCCGGGGGTGTGCCAGCCCTGTTCTGAATGGCTGTAAAGACCTGCTACCCCGGGGGTGTGCCAGCCCTGTTCTGAATGGGTATAAAGACCTGCTACCCCGGGGGTGTGCCAGCCCTGTTCTGAATGGCTATAAAGACCTGCTACCCCGGGGGTGTGCCAGCCCTGTTCTGAATGGCTATAAAGACCTGCTACCCCGGGGGTGTGCCAGCCCTGTTCTGAATGGCTGTAAAGACCTGCTACCCCGCTACTCCGGGGGTGTGCCAGCCCTGTTCTGAATGGCTGTAAAGACCTGCTACCCCGGGGGTGTGCCAGCCCTGTTCTGAATGGCTGTAAAGACCTGCTACCCCGGGGGTGTGCCAGCCCTGTTCTGAATGGGTATAAAGACCTGCTACCCCGGGGGTGTGCCAGCCCTGTTCTGAATGGGTATAAAGACCTGCTACCCCGGGGGTGTGCCAGCCCTGTTCTGAATGGCTATAAAATTTTTTTTTTTTTTACCAATTTGTTTTGGTTTCTTTCTATAGCAACAATTCCTACGTGTATTAACCTCAATGTACATGTGTACTGTGTAGTGCTGTATGTGCATCTTTGTTTCTATAGATATCTATAACAAGCAGTAATGTGTTTGTTTAACTTTAAGAATCTTTTATCTGTTTACAAATGTTTATAGTCTTGCATCAGAAAAAAATACACATTTTTGTATAGTCGTGTGAGTGACATTGCAGGAATTTGTTCTAAATAAACTAATCTTTCAATTCTGTGTGCAGTTATCCCAAATGCAGTCTTCACCTCCTTGCAAAATCCTGGCAATTCCATGGTTAAATACTGCAGTGTTATACAACAGGCACAAGAGAGGGAGGGAGAGAAAGAAAGAAAGTGGGAGGGAGGGAAAGAAGAGCAGCACAGTGGTGCGTCAGACTCGTGCAAGTTTAATTCTGTTCTTTTAGGACTTTGAACAAACTAAAGAAAAGAAAAAAAGGAAAGCAATGGGGCTGCCCCATAAGAAGCAGCAAAATCCAGATATTAGAATCAGCTTCCCTACTACCAATCAGGTCACCCCCAGAAAACACATCCGTGTATCAGCTGGTGTGTGGTTGTGTGTTTATGTGTGTGTGACCTTCATTCTGCATCTGTAGCCCCGATGATATTCTGCAAGGATGAGAGAGCTTCGTGTTTATGGCGGGGACTGGAAGTCTGGAGATACAGCTCACATTCCACCACAGACATACAACTGAATTAACCCATTCAGTACCAAATTACGTTTTCTTTGAAAAAATCAGAAGACAAGCGGTATTTATGTAATTTGATACATTACATTTAGACTTTTGCGGTTAACAAAATTACAGTAAATTATCCTAAATGAGCAGTAGAAAACGGGTAGCTGCCAGTTAAGAATACTCCAGAATTTTACAAATAGCCTGTCCTCAATTGAGGACAATACACTTAATGGGTTGAGACAATCCTGCAAAATATGAATGAAGTATTACATTATTCTTGTGTGAAAACAAAGTCCTATATTGTTGCAAATTATGTTTTAAGCCCAAGATGACGAGCTGGGTATGACGAAAAGGCTGGAGGTGAAGTGAAGGAGAGAGCGGGTATGAGCTGGTCAGAGTGGGTCTGGTTTACTTGACAGCAGTACAGCTACTGTGTGGTGCCCACAGCTGATGCTCCTGTTGATAGAGATTCTTCTGTGTGTCAGTTTCTTTTGAAAAAGAATTACTTTGGGACATTGAAATGTGTCTCCTTGCTGCTGCTGCTGCAGTAACCCCTCCTCCTGTGATGTCATAATAGCAGTGTTCCGTGATTGGCTCTTGAGAGAACAGTATCACGGTATGTCATGGTGGTGCACACTGTTCATCACTGGGACATGTAGCTCCAGTGCATTCTCGCTCGCTGTAAACCCAGCTCCAGCAGGTAATCCTGGTCTGTTGCGGAAAGGACATCTTTTTAGATGTTTTGCTGTTTGAAACAAACACCACAGGAAGATTTACAATTTGTTGTTATTCTTTTGTGTTTTTACTGAAAAAAATATATAAATAAAATATAAGTGGGATAAGTAGCATTTTTGTTCCGTTTCAGCCATCCTGGTGAGACTTGACCACGGAGAAATACCTGGCAATGTAAGTCATGCTGTAACAAAGTGGCCCGTTGTGTCGTAATAAGGGAACTAGTTTGTTTAATAAAGCTGAGAGAACGTTTCCTATCCAATTCCAGTCTCGAAAGTCTGATGCACTTGACTATGCTTGGCTGAGCCAGCGCTGCACTTGCACACTAACAAGTCTAGCACCTGTTTCCTCTTGACATTACAGACTCCGCTCCAGCATTCACCCAGTGCGAAGGCAGTTCATTTCCCCTTTGTCCTGTTCACAGCATTGGAAAGCAGCAGAACTCCTTGGCAGCCTCTGATTTTGCTGAATAGCTTTTAAACCTGTGGTTTTTAGCACTGGTCCTTAGCAGCCACCGTGCGGTCTGAGTGTTTGTTTCAGACAGGAATTGTACTGTGTTTGTTTTAAGCATGCATTGTTTTCAAGTGAACATAAGACTTTATACAGTGTGTGCATTTCAGACAGCAATGGCTCTAGAGTCTATGTTCATCACTGGACTGCAACACAAATACAAAATAAAAAAAGCAAAACAAGAACAGATTGAAACCAAAAAAAAAAAAGGATTGTTAGGCATATTCAAGACCAGCTTTCAAAAAAGACTGCTTTAAAACGTTGGGAGATTTAAAGAATCCACTGACTTTCAGGACCCCCTTTTCACTCAAACTGCTTAGAGGGGGTTATGTTTAAACATAGGACAGCAGGGAGGGGGAGGAGGGGCATGGCTGCTGAACGGAGGACAGTGCTGCAGTGTCACACCCCATCTCCACAGTGCTGTAAAATCCACTCTTAATTAAGGGATTGGTTGCTTTACACTAATTAACTGTGTGTGCCAGGGAGCCTGACCATTTCACTGCTGCATAATAAAGTTAAGATATTTGCTCTTTGTTATTTGGCTGATTTTCATTTATTTTGGGGTTGCATTGAAATGTGGAAGTTAGGCAAAGCTACTGAACATTTCCCCGATTTTGTTAACTGTAGTTACTATTGAAACTCTTGACACAATTTGAAGACGTATCGCAACATGCATCATCTTTGTTGGTTTGCAACCCAGAGCGGTCACTTGAATACGGGGACAATGGAACAGAAGACCTGGGGACTGGTGACTGGACATGCTAAAGGGTGCAGAGTGAGTTCGCCCTGCCATTTATCTCCACCGAACATCAGTGTGCCCTGAGCCTTTACCTCACCTTGGGGAGACAGTGGGGCCCTGGCTTTAGTGAATAACTTAAGAAAGACAAGCTGCGACCGAGCAGATCAGCACATGCTAAAAAACCATGTAGAAAATTCTAACAGTGACAGTGTGAACATTGCATGCAAGTGATTTGTTTTATGGTTAAATGTGTCTCGGTTATGTACCCCAGAGTTCCCCTGAAACACAAGTCAAATACCCAGGCCTGGCTAATCTTCCAAAGTGCACCTCGCACCTCGCTTTAAGGTTTAAAGGGCGAGTGGTTTCCCTTGTTCCGATTGTTTTTCTGCCCTGACATAAACCCCTCCAACTGCTGTGGCACAATAAGCATTTCCTATAGAGCATGACTTACTGCTCTCACTATTGTTACCCATGTTTGCCCTGATTGAAAAACAGCTTTATTTACTAGAACCTAATATCCTGTTTGGATGTTACAGGATTGGGTTGATAACGTCCACAGCCGATAAAAATCTATTTTTTTTTTTTCTTTTTTTTGTTCTGTTTGTTTTTTGCAGAGGATTGTAAAATGTGTTTTTGTTTTCCCATATATTCACAAGGTATAAAAAGGAAGAGGAAGTTCAGGGCTGACAAGCAATATGGGAGGCCTGTCACCAGGCCCGGAAGAGAGTTTGGGATGAAGTATAATAAATGAACAAGTTCCCAAGCCGGGCCAGTAATACTGCTGATTGTTATGTCGTGTGAATTCTGAAATCCTCTCGATTTAAAGTCTTCCAGAGGTTCTTCCCACACTGAGAAGAATGCAGTCAGGTAGCAATAGGCTGTTTCACAAGAAGCTCTTCTGTTAAGTGCTGAATGGTGGTTCAGTTTTTTCAGAGCTTTTCTTATCACTGGTTCAAGCTCTTGGACTTGCTGAGTCGAGGCTGCTGTCTTTATGCAAAACATCCATCACAATATTGCCTTTGTTTTGTAACATGTCGAGTGAAGACTTTGAGCAATTTAACGTCTATTGAAAATAAAAACCCCTGAGCTTTGTTAAGGTTTTAACTACAGCACTGTAGCAAACATGATTTCTACAGCATTTTGCTTTTTCACCACCCAGGGCCAGCACTGAAGTGTGACAGGAAAAGAAAGGATGTGTGCCAGCATTATGTGTGACAGGCTATTGTCCCCTCAGAATCGCAGTTCACCCAACATGATCATAATGAGGGATTAAAAGAAAACAAAAAGTTTTAATATGTATTGCTTCACCCACTTTACAGCAAATAAAAACTTATGTAATGTGTTTTCCAGCACAGTTACCGTTCAAAGCATTGCAAGATAGCTTGCATACTATTTGCCTGCTGCTAATATAATGCTGTACAACCGAAGTGCTTTACAAATAAATGCAGAGTGTATATATATATAATATTACAGAAGCTGGCATGCTCTGGAGCCTGGGGCTTTCATTTGCCAAGCTGCAATTTAAAATGTCTTTAACAAGCTTTTCAAATGGTGGGCTGTTCTGCTCTTTCTATAATGGCACATCTCAGGCTCTGAAGGGTGAAAGAGGGTTTCAGCGTGGGCAGTGTTTCTGTAGTAGATGCTTGCTGGAGAGCCATCCTCACAGGTAGCTTTCCTGCTGCTTTGTGTGTCATCAGTATCCCTACTATTGAAAGTGACTGATCCCTGACAAGCTTCAGTGCTATGACAATGATTGAGCGTTCACATGTTGAAGTTCCTCTGAAAGCCTAATTACGTGCAGCGCTACTCTGTCTGTGCGGGTGTGTCCTATACTTTTAGAATCACCTACCTACAGGGCTCATGCTGCTATAATATTTTGATATCTGTGTTATAGAAAGGGATATAAGCAAGAGCAGTACTGGGGGTGACTTCCTGTGTGCAGATCTAGGATCAGTTAGCTATGAGGAACGTGAGGAGATGGGTCGAATGGCCTCCTCCTGGTTTTGTCAAAAGAACATTTCAAAAGTTATAGTAGACTCAGATGGGGATAGCTTATTTTGCACAGGGAATACAATAGTTAACATTGCTTTGAATTTAGGGCTGTCACTCAGATTAGTTTTGATCGGTTAATTTATGGACATTATTTGATTAATCTGTAGATTTATCCATGCACATTTTTAATAAAGGTAATGATCTTATACGGCTGTCCTGCATAGTAATACTAAAAAAACAATACAATCTAAAAAAATAAAAAATAAATAAGTAAGGGAATTTTGTCTTTTTAAAAGCATTTTTATCGTGATTTTTATTTTAGTAAATGTAACGCAGTTTCACAGAACAAGCGTTCTTCTGGGCCACTATCAGTCACATACTAGTACCTGAAAACACAAGCCAGCTGAGCCGCGTTTCTATTGTCTGTTATTTACCCTACATTACAGCTCCATACTTGGCTTCGTGTAGTTCTGCTTTCATTCATTCTGAATCTTGTTAGTCACCCGAGGATACTATGGCTATTGACAAGTGATTGCTTAACATGCTGCTGTATTCAGAGATCAGAGAAAGTAATTCCACATAATTACCTCTATTTCAGGAATTGGTGCCTTCATTATGCCTTATGCATGCCAGTTCTAGCTTGCCAAGGTAAACAACAGAATTAAATCAAGCGTTTAAGAACCTCACAATGGTTTTTTCTTACTTGCCTATTGTGATGTGTTGTATCGCTACGCTTCTGCTCATCCAGTTGAACATCAAAAAGTTTTGATTGTAACAGTGACTTTGGGAACGCTCAATGTTATGTGCGGACTTCGATAGACATCCTAAATTGCTGTAGCCAGTTTTTTTGGGGGGGCCACACTAGTTGATGCTTTCCTGGCTTTATATCCTGGGCTCTGGAGAAACAGCGTAATGGGTGACTTCTTGCTGGAGAGCCATGTTACACAGCTACTGTACTTGACGTCTGAACACTTCTTAAATAGAAGGGAGATTAGCCTGGCCATGTTCTTTACAGCTGTTGAAGTCAGGAACACGGTGATTTCACTAAAGCTTTTAACACTTGAGTTCCAGCTCTGGGGCCCTGCCCAATCATTAGTCACCACAAGATCTCAACCAAGGTGACTTTTGATTTGTTTTGTAACTCATTTGTGTTTTTTCATTCGTCTTTTTTGAAACTTTTCAAGAAATGGCCCCCTCCTGTGCAGTTTTGGAAAGGGTGGTTTTCCACTGGCTATTTGCTCTGGCCTCTCCACACATCCGAGTCCGCCTCAGAGCAGTAATTAGCCAGTCGTTGCATTTCAGTTGTCTTCATTAACATACAAAAAAAAAACACAACCTAGTCTCTGGATCTCAAATACAGTGCAACGCATTCATTGCGTGTGACGTTAGCTGCACGGCTTGGGCTCTGGAAACACAACCAGGCTCCTCCTAACCAGCCCCGGGCTGGCTCGGCATAGCCCTGGTGTGGCTTGCTTGTACCGTGGAAGATGTAACTGAGAAATCCAGCTGCTTCTGTTTTGGTGGCGTGAACTTTTGAACTCCGTCACTTTAGCCTTCACATTTTTTCCCATCTCTCCGTTCCAGGAAGGATTTAGGGAACGTTCTCTCCTGCTGCACATTGAGCTGTTTTATTTGCACTGTAATTAAATGGTTCTGTTTTTGTGTTTTATTCAGGTCTTCCAGAACAGTACTACAGCCTGACATGGTTCCTGAGCCCCATCTTGGGGCTGATCTTCACTCCCCTGATCGGCTCTGCCAGTGACCGCTGCACCATGCAATGGGGCCGCAGGCGGCCGTTCATCCTGGCGCTGTGCATCGGCGTCCTCCTGGGGGTGGCGCTGTTTCTCAACGGGTCAGTTATAGGTAAGGATGGGGTCCTACTATACTGTGACAAGCAGACACGATAAAGGATAAAGGTATCTCACTGTGGTCTCTTGTAAGGAATGTAGAAACAAAGGTAGAGAGCTTCTTAGATCCTCTGATAAGTGTCTCATCTTTCAGATAGTTGCATTCTGGTTTGTAGACAGTGGTTGGTGTGCTGATGTGATGTGCTTATTATTTGAGCCAAGAACATTATGAAACTGCATTCCTATGTTTGGCATATTGGCTCCACCTGTAAAACACAATGCTCTTTCCATATTGGAGTCAGAATAGCATTGGTTGCTTGTTCAACCCTGGAAAGTGTTTGACTCGCTTTAGCTAGACTAAGAAAGGGAATGCATTGCAAATGACATCAATTAGAAGTGTTTAGACTAGTGGCTGATCATTGATGGAACAGGAAGGCTGACTTAGTTGATGAATCCTTTTGTCAGGACACATCATTAGACTCTTATTAGTGACTTGTTGCTGCAAACCCAAGTAAGTTAACCAGCACTCATTTGTAGCAGCTAAACAAAAGAAATTGCTGTAGTGTAGGTGGTTTTGTGACATCCTAAGCGTGAGTGACACACCAATAATTAGATCTGCTTCAATTGCAAGTGTGAAAATTGAAAACAGAAATATCAAAGAGGGTCACGGACAGTGTCAAGTGTTTCAGTACAGCAGAAAAAATCACAAGAAACTATGAAGCAAGTACTGGCATAGCTGTGCAAATAGTGTCATGGAGTGATTATACTCTGCAAAATGAAGGACAATGGCCACTGATGCAGTGAGGGTTGTCTCTCTCAGGAGAAAGTCAAATAATTTACTACAACAACATGCACTTGTATAAAAGTATTGATTTCAGAAGGCAGTCCTTTGTATATATGTTGTTCATTCATAAATACGGACTTGCACTTATTCCTTCTAACCCATTTCAAGCAGTGTTTGACCACATGTTCAAGTACGTGTCCCAGCACTGTGAGAGAGGTCTACTCTACGTGTACAGGGGACTGTGCTTAGTCGAGCTGTATACTGTTATTAACCTCTCCCCTCTGGCGGGTCCCATCCCACCCCTGTGGACAGGTATTCTAAACAGCCACCTCACTTCACATTGACACATAGTGTTCTATAGTCCCTTGTCGACCCTGTGCTGTTGCAATGTGTAAGCTTCCTGTTTTAATAAGCCAGTGAGTAATGCAGTGTCTGCAGAGTGCAAGCCCTGCAGCGGCAATGTATATTAAGTCAGCCTGTGTGACATGGGAAAGGAGTAGGAACCAGTTCACAGGGAAGCGTTTCCTGTTGTGCCTTTTTTACCTTTCATTGCCTATCTGAAAATACTTCCCGTCTCCGGCATTATTAAAAAGCATCCCCCTGTTCCTCAGTGCGTGTTTGCAGCAGTACTGCACTGTGAGTCGCATTGTGCTGCCCTCGGCTAGAACATAAGGTACAGCGCCTTTCAGATGTTCTTTAAATAGACAAGCGCCTGGGAAAAGAACAGTCTCTCTCTCTCTCTCTCTCTCTCTCTCTCTCTCTCTCTCTCTCTCTCTCTCTCTCTCTCTCAGATAAGGTTTTTAAAAAGTAGCCAGTTGTTTTTTTAATTTGTTCAGGCTTGAACTGTAAAGATACCGCTAATGAAATGCCTGTTTATCACAGTCTGTCACACCAATGAGCAGAAAAACTGGAGGATTTTCACTTGCCAACAGTATCCGTGTTTCATTCCAACACAATTTGGAACTGAGCAACACAAACTCCTGCAGATACTGCTCTGTTTAATCTATTTAATTGCAGTTAATGGCCTGAATAGTGGGTGACTCCATGTACAGCCACCCCTGGCTCATTGCTAAAGTGAAAACAGGTGTTTACTAACTAATGTTAACAGTTTCTGTGTTTCTTTTTGTTATTATTGGGCCATTTCTTGCTTGTCAGAATATACTGCACAGATCTGCATTCTTGCAGCCCAGAGCTGTGCCTACCAGGGTTGTATTTCTGAAGATCAGGAACACCAGAGAGTTGGTCAGCTGAGCTTCTCCAATAAGGGACACTTACACAGGCACCAACTGTCGTTATCCCTCGCAAAGCCACAGAGATCATGCCCCTTGTCCAAGTCTAGTCACAAGGTGGATCAGGTGACACTTCTTGTGACCTTGTAAATTTGCATACATTGCAGGCTAATAATCTAGGTTTGGAAATATGAGCCCCACAGCAACAGTCAGGTTCCTAAAGCTCATACAGCTACACTGTGGAGAGTGCAGGCACCGCGCTGATGGATTGAAGCTCATACAGCTACACTGTGGAGAGTGCTGGCACCGCGCTGATGGATTGAAGCTCATACAGCTACACTGTGGAGAGTGCTGGCACCGCGCTGATGGATTGAAGCTCATACAGCTACACTGTGGAGAGTGCTGGCACCGCGCTGATGGATTGAAGCTCATACAGCTACACTGTGGAGAGTGCTGGCACCGCGCTGATGGATTGAAGCTCATACAGCTACACTGTGGAGAGTGCAGGCACCGCGCTGATGGATTGAAGCTCATACAGCTACACTGTGGAGAGTGCTGGCACCGCGCTGATGGATTGAAGCTCATACAGCTACACTGTGGAGAGTGCTGGCACCGCGCTGATGGATTGAAGCTCATACAGCTACACTGTGGAGAGTGCTGGCACCACGCTGATGGATTGAAGCTCATACAGCTACACTGTGGAGAGTGCTGGCACCACGCTGATGGATTGAAGCTCATACAGCTACACTGTGGAGAGTGCTGGCACCGCGCTGATGGATTGAAGCTCATACAGCTACACTGTGGAGAGTGCTGGCACCGCGCTGATGGATTGAAGCTCATACAGCTACACTGTGGAGAGTGCTGGCACCAGCTACACGCTGATGGATTGAAGCTCATACAGCTACACTGTGGAGAGTGCTGGCACCGCGCTGATGGATTGAAGCTCATACAGCTACACTGTGGAGAGTGCTGGCACCACGCTGATGGATTGAAGCTCATACAGTTGCACTGTGGAGAGTGCTGGCACTGCGCTGATGGATTGAAGCTCATAGAGATCTGCACACCCATTATTTCTATTTTTACAGCAGCCTATGTTGGTTCACTGGAGTGACTTCACATGTAGGGCAAAGTGCACTAGGGCCCTGTTGAACCAATAGCTGTTATCTCCCTGACAGTTAAGGATGCAGGGCGAAGTGCATGCCAATAAACAGATACACCGCTGTGACTGGGAGTCCAGATGGATAAATCACAGATATATACTGACAGATCCTTGCATACTCTGAGGGATGATGGAGACATTGATGGACAGATGTGTATATTTTGAACTGAATCTATTAGAGAGAGGGTCTGTTTTTCCAGATCGATAGAAGAGCAGAGATGAACAGATCAATGAATTTCTGCTAATATGCCTGCACTCTGCACGCAACACAGGATCTCTGTGAAGTGTACATGATGCAGATTAGCACAAAGTACTGTGGCATGTTTTGTATTTATCAAAGTTTTGGTTGGGAATACTTTTAAGTCTCCAGTTGCATATTGTATTGATCCAGTAGTGTAGTGGTAAATAACAAGTGGGTAAACTCCTGTTTGGTGCTCAAAGCCAGACAGTGGCATAGTAGGAAGTTATGCTGACCATTGTTTCTGAGTTTAATTGGGTTTGGAGGACATCTGGGGCAAAAAAACCCATTAGTATGCATTTCTGGCACTCTGTTCAAACGGTGACTTCACTCATTGCGTTGTATGTACTGGAGTGTGTTAAAATAGGGCCGCAGGGAGTGAGTTACAGTATAAAAAAACCCATTAGTATGCATTTCTGGCACTCTGTTCAAACGGTGACTTCACTCATTGCGTTGTATGTACTGGAGTGTGTTAAAATAGGGCCGCAGGGAGTGAGTTACAGTATAATCGTAAATCTCAAAAACTACTCACTTCTAAATCTTTTGTAGTCATTTTTGTATTACTTTAGTATAAATACATGTTAATTTGGATTCATATGTTGTTTTTTACTGACTTTGTGAACGAAAAGGCACACATTTTCCCATTTTCCCATTGGAAATAGTGATATTTTGAAATATCACTGTCCTGGTCACAAAAGCAAAGTTTGTGGGGAATAATAGCCATTTTCTATACTTTTGAGGCATAAGCAATTAGGAAATAACACTTACTACCCAGGAACCAAAAAAAAAAAAAAAAAAATTGTTACACAGTGTAATAAAACAATGAATAATCCTCTCCCAACACCTAAACCCTAACCCTAAGGTCAGTATCCTCCACTGCAGCCATTACACATCTAAATCCGTACATGCTTGCCAGTGAATAAACATTTTTGTTACTTTAAAAAAAAAAAAAAAAAAAAAAAAAAAAATGTGACCCGAGGTGCTGACTTCCTCGGTTGTCCTGACAGGAACATTTCGTGGTACCTTTTGTAGGCACTGCCAGAAGATGCAGCAACGCAACTCGAAGACGCTCACCGTTAAAATATCTTATCTTTAAACCAGGATTTGCATATCACAGGAGAGTAGAAATGAGTAAACTCTGTGTCTTTTATATGGAAGTGGGTAAACGCTATAATGCTCAAATTCAAAGTGGGTAGGCGCCGTTTTCCTGCGTGATGGACTTGGCATGGTGTGTTAAGATCAAGGATGTGCTCAACTGGAACGGCTCAGCCCGCTCTGCAGTTTGATTCTCAAGTTATCCTTTTTATCCATTTTAGCTTTATAAAGCTCAAGACTTCCCCTAGTGGTTGCATTTGGTCTGCATACTCTGATTATGAGGAAATGCTGTACTTGTGGGCATTTTATTATCATTACATATTCTGGAATGCAAATAGAATAGATATGCCTACCATTCTAAGGCATTGCACTGATTTTTTTTCGTGTAATTCAAACATAAGACGAGTCTCTGTGTAGCCGAGGCTTGTTTGTCGTGGCAGGCTCTCCTGAATTGTTTCTTGTGATTTGATTAACTTGTTTTTTTTCTATCCAGGTTTGGCCATTGGCGATGTTCCCGGTAAGCAGCCCATTGGTATAGTCCTGACGGTTCTGGGCGTGGTGGTGTTGGATTTCTCCGCCGACGCCTCGGAGGGGCCGATCCGGGCATACCTGCTGGATGTGGCAGACACAGAGGAACAAGACATGGCCCTGAACATCCATGCCTTCTCTGCTGGTGAGGACAAGCGCTGGGCTGCTGCTGTGCCTGTGCACCTGTAAATGCATATGCAGTGCTCCTCTCTAACGCTGTAGTGTGGAGCCATAGTGAAGAGACCGTGCTGTTTGTGTTCCCCCTTATAACGAGAATACCAGTGTTAGCGTAATGGCATTATAACCTGTACCGCAGTATAAAGGGCCGCCTTATAAAAGGGGAGCTGTGTGTGTGTGTGTGTGTGTGTGTGTGTATATATATATATATATATATATATATATATATATATATATGAAAATCTTTGGAAATTGCCAAATTAGTTATTGTCAAATTTTATTTTATGACTTTAATAGTCCACATTTGCAGTTAATTAAAAATAGTAAGAGAAAAGGATCATGTAGCCATGAAAATGCATGAGACATTGCAGAAGGTGTTTAAGGTGGATAATTAAAGCACAAAGTGGTCAAACATTTTCACAACTGCCTGTTGTTTCTATGTGACCGATTTTACTGACTGAAAATTGCAATTGAGGATTTCATGCAGGTGGTATATAAAGGATATAAATGACAAATATTGGTGTTCAAATAAACGTGCACACTGCTGTACAGTACCATATGCTACAGTTACAGTGTTTAACCCAATGTACCCTAATGCACTGAAACCAACACAATAAGATTACAGGTAATGAAATAATGGGTGACATAATTGGACAAATAACAATCCAGATTCCATCCATTAGGCATTAACTGTGTTACTATAATTCCACACTAAACTGTAATTTAAACCTGTGCCTTGAAGTATCCTTACTGTCAATAGATTATATTGGGAATGCGTGTTTTTGTGATGTTGTTTATTGGTTAATTAGGTTATTTTCAGATTCTGTACAGTTTTCCATGACAGACTTGATGTCCAAAGGAGGAAATATAAAACCGTTTAGCATCTCTTCCTCTCTTCCCCTTCCCTGCAGGTCTGGGTGGAGCTGTTGGGTACATGCTGGGGGGTCTGGACTGGACTCAGACCTTTCTAGGGCAGGTCTTCAGGTCTCAAGAGCAAGTTCTGTTCTTCTTTGCTGCTATCCTGTTCACCGTGTCGGTGGGGCTCCACCTGTTCAGCATCGAGGAGGAGCAGTACAGCTCCCTGCAGGACCGGCTGGATGAGACCAATGGCACGGGCTCCTTCAAGCTCAACTGCAGCCCGGAGGAGAAGGGAGGAGACGATCGCTGCCGCTTTTACGACGAGGTGCGCTCGGAGCACAACCTGGACATGGAGTTCCTGGACGTGGGGATTGTGAGGAGCAAGAGCGACTCCATGTTGCACGTCACAGACGCCACGCTGGAGTCGGAGCCTGAGCTGCTGTTCCTGCGGGAGATCGAGCCCTCCATCTTCCAGGACCACCTGTCCTCCTACCACGGCACCCCGGCACGCAGGAGCAGCATTGGCAGCAGCAGCCAGGACATTCTCCGGACCCGGTTCAGTCGGCTGTCTGCTTTCCTGCAGGAGAGCGAGAGGGACGGGGTAGAGAAGCTGCTGGACATCCACCTGAACGAAGCCAAGGCGCCCAACCAGAATGGTGATCCAGTCAGCAATGGCAGCAAGGGCTTCACCGAGCACACTTGCATCGGCATGAAGCAATCAACCACCTCGGCCTCCATGCGCCGCCGCCACATGTTCTACCGGCAGCCCTCCTACACCTTCTCCTACTACGGCAAGGTGGGCACTCACCGCTACCGCTACCGGCGTGCTAACGCCGTGGTGCTCATCAAGTCCTCCCGTAGCATGAACGACATCTACGACATGCAGAAGCGGCAGAAACGACAGCGGCAGCGGCTGAGGCACCAGAGCGGGAACACCAACTCCAGTGGGGACACAGAGAGCGAGGAGGGGGAGACGGAGACCACCGTGCGGCTGCTGTGGCTCTCCATGCTCAGGATGCCCCGCCAGCTCCTGCGCCTCTGCCTCTGCCACCTCCTCACCTGGTTCTCTATCATCGCCCAGGCCGTCTTCTACACAGACTTCATGGGCCAGGTCATCTACGAGGGGGACCCGCAGGTACTCGGCTTTGTATCCATCCAAATATACGGCACTGTGCCCTTGTGTAGTGTCTTATCTACTCCAGAGATATAGCACTGTGCCCTTGTGTAGTGTCTCATCTACTCCAGAGATATAGCACTATGCCCTTGTGTAGCGTCTCATCTACTCCAGAGATACAGCACTGTGCCCTTGTGTAGCATCTCATCTACCCCAGAGATACAGCACTGTGCCCTTGTGTCCTAGTGCTCTCATATTATGACAAACGCACATATTTGCAAATAATGCTGCTGATGGTTTGATGTCTCCATTAAGAACTGTTTTGAGGTCCTTTTTTTTTCTAGCTGAAGCTTTGCTGTTTTTTCTCCTGTAGGCTCCCACAAATTCCACCGAGCTGCGCAACTACCACAATGGAGTGCAGATGGGCTGCTGGGGGCTGGTCATCTATGCAACCACGGCTGCAATCTGCTCAGGTGAGAACACAAACGCCTGCATCGTATTCCATTCACACCACACAGCATTATACATGCTTACAAACGTGTTGCTCTTGTTACTGTGTCACAGTAACGTATAGCGTAGTGACCCAGTAGATTCTGTTTTTTGTTTTTTCTTTATCCCCTAATGCGCAGATTTGGTGTGGAATGGAATCACAGCTGGGTTGCTTTCCTAAAAAAAAAAAAAATAATATTTCACCTCTGTTGCATTGTCTTCCTACTTTTTGAGGAGAAAAAATGAAAAGAACACACTGTTCCACTTTAATAAGCCTGTGCCTTGTGTTTGCAGCCATGCTGCAGAAGTACCTGGACAACTGCGAGCTCAGCATCAAGATCATCTACATCCTGGGAACGCTGGCCTTCGCCATCGGCACGGCGGTGATGGCCATCTTCCCCAATGTCTACGTAACCATGGTGATGATCAGCACCATGGGCATCATCTCCATGAGTGTGTCCTACTGTCCATACGCCCTGCTGGGCCAGTACCATGAGATGAAAGAGGTGAGGGGCAGGCTTTCCACATCACACTCTGGGGCATGTAGATTGATTACATGACAAAATCAGGCTGGACTTCTTATTGCCGGTATAACTCCAGTTTTTTTTTTTGGAGGGGGTGGGGGGGGGGGGGGGGGGGGAATAGTTCTTCATGATAGACACACTAATATTAATAGCGCCTTTACATTTTACCTGTATCAATTACTTTACTTTATTAGCCATTTTGTTTAAGGTGCCTTTTATGGTACATAAGTGATTTATAAAATAACACCCCTTTTTCTAGTTTTGAATCCAGTTTGTTGAAGTGATTACTCTACCATGAATGAATGCAGACAATTCAATAAATAAATTGCTGTGTTATTTGGAATATATCAGGAATTGTAAAATGTATTTTTTTGCAGTATATCCACCACAGCCCAGGCAACTCCAGACGAGGCTTTGGGATCGACTGCGCCATCCTGTCCTGCCAGGTGTACATCTCCCAGTTCCTGGTGGCCTCAGCCCTGGGCGGTGTGGTGGAGGCAGTGGGCAGTGTGCGGGTCATCCCTGTGGTGGCATCAGTGGGGTCCTTCCTGGGCTTCCTCTCCTCCACATTCCTCGTCATTTACCCGCAGACACTGAGCGCCAATGAGTCCAAGGAATCGCAGCAAGAGGCGCTGGCCCTGCCCGACGGCTCCCGTGACGTGGAGAAGCCCACCATTCTGAAGCTGACCCACAAAGAGGCCGCCAAGTCCTGCGATGTGGAATGCGAGTCCACGCTGTGAACTGATGGGCTGCAAAGGAGGACTGTGAATACGATCGACATACACACATAGATAAATGAATAGAAACATTCCAACCGCAGAATCAGTAAAATGCAGCACGTGTTGCATGGTTTTAAAGGCATGCTTGGCTACAGAATGAAAGCTTTCTGTTTTATTTCACTGTGGCTGTGTAGTCTTTTAACTGTAGTGGAGTGTGTGATCTGTCTATACCTACTGCAGCAGAGTCTTATAGGGTTTTAGTGATCTCTTGGATGGTGAAGCCTGATTTGGATATTTGTTTACCGTAAAATTGTAAGATTTTGGCAAAAAAAAAAAAATCTGAATGATTTTGAGGAATTAACAGTTTTAATTGCAAGTTTTATTTTTTTTTCTTTTTACATTTTGGTTGCATGTGTCCTAAACAAAAAAAAAAAAAAAAAAAAAAAAGCTTGTCTTAACCTAAAACATTTAATAACTAAGTAAACAATTAATAATTATTTAATTTACACTTTAATTTCTTTATATAAAAAAAGGAAATAGAACAAAATTACTAAAAAAGCAAGCGTAAGAATTTGAAATGCCGAGTTGGGAGCACATCAGCGATCAGCGATTTCAGGAGGGGCGGGAGGTCGTGTGGGGCTTGTTTTTTTTGTATGTTATTTTGGGTGGGAGAGCAGTTTTCAGGCAGTGCTGATGTTGTGCATAAACTGCTGCAAGTTCTTCAGCTTCATTCAGTGGTTACAAATGTTGCTGGTTTTGTTGTCCAGTTTAAGAACAAGAAGGGTTTCCCTGTGTCTTGAAGCAGATCCTCGAAATAAACCTTGTGCACGACATGGGCTCTGCTTCAGGGACCGGACTGACCTAAGCGTGGGGCACGTCATGGAGGTAGCACTGTGAGAGGTGTAGACAAAGACAGGGGGGGTCATGTTGCCCTGTGGTTCTTGTGTGCTAATGGGGGTGCCATGTTTTTGTAGGCTGTGTGAGTCCCCTGGTGGGACTGGCTATTGAACACTTGGCTTTATTTGCATCTCCTGTGCTTGACATGGAGACCTGGGTGTGCCCTTACTCAGGAACCAGTTTTCTTGTTACTGCGATTTCCAGGTTATTTCGGCTGTATTGCAAATATTGTCCTTTTTTTTTTTGTCTTTTTTATGAAAAATAATAAATACAGTAAGAGCCATTGATAATCCAAATCCTTAAACAAATGTGCTGATCAAATTTTAATATATATATATATATATATATATATATATATATATATATATATATATATATATATATATATATATATAGTGTGTGTGTGTGTGTGTGCATGTGTTTTTGTGTGTATACGCATATAATAGTATAATCTATATAAGTAGATTAATGCAAATGTATGTTGCATAGAAAAAGATTACATCTTTCAATATTTTTAGAATGTAAAAAGAAAAACCATTGTGTTTTTTTGACAAATCGGATGAAAGTTGCAATAATATATCTGCCTCATTGATTAGGTGTAGCAATTTTAAGGAATTGTGTGTGTGTGGGGGGGGGGTTACTTTATAATGCATGCATGAGCTCTTGATGTGTCCTGGTTCTCAAGGCTGATATTTAGTACTTAAGTAAAGAAAAAGAAATACTAGCGTTTGTCATTCGTATAAGTCATTATATTCTTTAATTATTATTACTTGAAGTGCAGCTTGAGTGTTTCTAAAGAGGAGGGGGGTGGACACTGAGACTAGGTTTCAGGTCACTGCACAGCACACCAGTGGAGACTTGGGGTTTGATACAGCAAAGTTGCCTCAAAATAGGTCTCCTGGAACCAGGTTTCAAGCCACTGTTCCTGAAAAAGGGGCTTTGTCTTCTCTCAGCTTAACATGCAGCTAAAGACACACATGTGAGCCATATTTTCAGGCGCCTCGTGGCGTGCGGAGCTCAGACTAGAATACACACCTCTAGTTCAGGTATTAGACTCTCTAGATTCCATCAAGTGACAATGTCATGATGCTGAATGTAATGTTTGTTGTTTGAATTATTTAGTGCAGTAGAGCTGCAGAACCGAAGTGGCACAGGACTTTATAAAAACCTTACTGCGTTGGGGGAAAAAACAAATAATGGTCTTGGAAAAGAATACAAAAAACTGTTATTGGAGTAGATATTTACTTTTCTGTAATTTTATTACGAAGTGGACTCTGTGTATGCTGACTTTATTTAATGGAAAAAAAAAAAATATATATATATTTTTAGACTTGTACTGAATGCAGATGAGACCCATTCTGACAGCCTGAACGTGCAAGCCTAAGAGGGTTTGTGGCCCAAAAGTGACCTATTATGCATCAGGGTGTCATTTTGGGTTACTGTTGGATTTTTATTTTAAGACTCTTTGTTTTTAAAGTGTCTTCGTTTCTTTCTCATATGCTTTTCCATTTGATAAAAGCCTATGTGTAAATAGTGGATCCCAAGTTACTGTATAGTTACTGGTAGGAACGCGGTGTGTATATGACGTGTGTGCATTTTCTTCAGCCTGTTTTTTAGAATACATATTGCCTGATTTTAATCAACAGACGATGATTTAAGATGACGTTTTCTATTTGTACATTGGATTGGTTTTGTTTTTTTGGATTTTTTTACATTAAACATGTACCCCTTCATACAAAACATTCAGCTTCGCGTGGCTTTCAAAAAATGTCAAACAAACACACCAAAAAAAACACCAATACAAAATAATTCTGGCAGGGGGACATAACTCAGACTTGTAGATTTATTTATGATTTAAATAACGATTTAGTTTTATGTTCTTGTTAGAAACCTAAATCCTTTGTAAATGATCATGTCAATTTTAACCTTTAACATTGTATTATGTACACTTAAGATCTGCTGCGAGTTATCAGTTAACAAGTAGACTGCTGTCTTCTTCTCAGATGCAGTTGCTCGGATGGATAAGGATGCCTGTGGTTGTGTCGCTCATCTCTTAATCAATAGCGGCTAAGCACTGGGGAGGCTGCTACTCCTGTCCCAGCAGCTACTTCTTTAAAATCAGAATGCTTTTGGATCAGGATTCAGTATTAAATAAGCATTGCTTTACAATTAGGGTATTTTATAATTTGAATTAGAAGCATAAGAGTAGCAGATAACATGCAGTTTTTTTTAAAAATTCAAAATCTTACTGCAGATTGTTAACCATGTAAAGAGATTCCTGTGTGTGTGTGTGTGTGTGTGTGTGTGTGTGTCCTGCCCGTTCCTGTGGGGGTGGGGGCTGGAACACGCGTCCTCCGAAACGTGCGCCTGCCAGTCCGTCATTTCTCACTCGGGAGCCTCCTACTGCACTCTGTTCTATTGATCTTGACTGTAACTAAATGCTTGGCTTCAAGCTTGTATATCTCCATTAGTGAGCACATTTGGAGAGGAGGGATGTTGCATTTGTTTGCTGTGCCTTGCAATGTGCTTTGCATTCAAGATTAAACCTGGCCTCACAACCCCAACATGCCAGTGATCTGCTCTTATTAGGAGGACAAGCATAGCAAGGTGCTGACACTATACCACAGGGGTGTCCACAGTTCAGAGCAGAGCTGCAGAGCAAGGTGCTGACACTATACCACAGGGGTGTCCACAGTTCAGAGCAGAGCTGCAGAGCAAGGTGCTGACACTATAACACAGGGGTGTCCACAGCTCAGAGCAGAGAGCTACAGAGCAAGGTGCTGACACTATAACACAGGGGTGTCCACAGGGGTGTCCACAGCTCAGAGCAGAGAGCTGCAGAGCAAGGTGCTGACACTATAACACAGGGGTGCCCACAGGGGTGTCCACAGCTCAGAGCAGAGAGCTGCAGAGCAAGGTGCTGACACTATAACACAGGGGTGTCCACAGGGGTGTCCACAGCTCAGAGCAGAGAGCTGCAGAGCAAGGTGCTGACACTATAACACAGGGGTGCCCACAGCTCAGAGCAGAGAGCTGCAGAGCAAGGCTACTGTGGGACCGTGGGACCCAATGTGACCAAATTGCATGGATTGCAAATTTTAAATTACAAGCTTAATATTTAAACAATTTCTTAGTATTTACTCCCTCTGTCAATGACTTGTAAAAACATAAACCCACGACATTAGCATGTATTCCTGTTGCCAGTGACAATACCACTCAATTCAATACATTAACTGTATCAAACTATTTACTATATTACTATTGTTCATAAAAGTCCATTTAAAACATGTAAATAATAATAATAATAATTCTTGGCATTTATTGGTAATGCCAGTGACAGTAACAGTAAATTCAATACATTGTAAAATTAAGTCATTAGCATTTATTCATGTTGTTAGTGGCTAGAACAAGCTATTCAATAAATGTCATCCTTACCTGTACTTTCATCCTTACCTGTACTTTGACATGTTCTTTCTTTCTACCCCAGCTAAGATACAGTAAATCAGCCTGACGGGAGATGAAGTCTGCCTCCGTGTAGATCTAGCTGGTTTGTTAATGAGCAAGGAACTTTATCTGAAATCTAAAAGCCAGCTGAATTCAAAAAGTGTGCTGTGCGGGGACAAGCTACATACTGCCTCATGAATATGGAATCTCTCTTTTTAAACCATATGTAGAGTTGTGTTTTCTGAAGGATATACAATTTTGGGTTCTAGGTTGTTGCTCTTCTTTGTGTCACTTTAAAAGATGATCCTGTTTCTTTTTCAAATGAAATGCCAAAACATAAAAACCTTGGATTAAAAAAAAAAAAAGAAAGTCCTACCTGTTAGCAGAACTGGCTGTCAGTGTTACACGGAGCACTAGCCAATTCATTCCTTCCATACGCTGGAATGCACAGTGATTCCCATTGCAGGTTAGCTAGAGGAGCATTGAACAGATTCAGGTCAAAGACCAAAATAGCACAGCATGGCAATTACTCCTTATATTTTTGAAGGGGTTGGCTGGAGAAAGGGTAGCTTGTGAATAATGTATTAAGTTGGGCTGGGCTTTGTAAATAATATTCAGTTTACCTCATCGTGTCCTGACAATAAGCTTAAGGAGGTTGAGCTAGGCGTTCACTGAAACATGTACTGACACCATTTCAGGTTGCACTAATGGAGGGTCCCGTGTGGTAAAGGGTTATTTTTATTAAAGACGTTTTTATTTTGGAAGTTACAGTAACAGGTTGTGACAGACATTTGATTCTAAAGAAAGTGCATTCTTTACGTAGATCGCCTCTTGTCCTCAAATGAGTTTGGACAGATCTGTTTCACTGTCTGGGGGGAGGGGGCAGTGCGATTCAGATGTAACATGGGCAGCACAATCCCCCTCTGGGAAATTCATGACTTGAGGGTTAAAAAAAAAATATATATATATATATATATATATATATATATATATATACACACACACACACACACACACACACACAGTTGTAGTCAAAAGTTTACATACCCCAGTGGAAATTTATAATTTCTCGAACACATAATTTATAGAGAAAAAAAAAAACCTTTTGTAGCTTTTATGGATGAGGGAAAAAAGTTCCAAGAAATAGAGGTCTGTAATTTATTTATTGCAGCAATTTTTTTTGCAAAACTCCAAAAATGCCAATTCAAAAGTACTCATACCCTGACAAGGGAAATGAAATTAATAGCTAGTTGAGGCACCTTTAGCAATAATAACCTCTTTTAAACGATTAGGATATTTGTCAATGAGCTTGTGGCATGATTCTTTGATTTTTTTTTATTTTATTTTTTACCATTTTTCAATGCAATATTGTTCGAGTTCATTCAAATTCCAAGGACTACTCTTTGCAGAGTCTTCTTCAACTCATACCAAAGATTCCCAATCAGAGTTAGATCGGGAATGTGACTGGGCCATTCCAGAACCTTGATTTTATTCTTTAACCATTCTGAAGTAGATTTTGATGTGTGCTTTGGATCGCTGTCGTGTTGGAACGTCCAGTTGCGCTTTAGTCCAAGTTTTGTAGCGCAGGGTTTCAAATGATTGGCCAGTATCTTTTGGTTTGCAATGGAGTCAATTTTATCATGTATTGGAACAAAATTTGCTGTGCCATTAGAGGAAAAATCCCCATAGAAAGATATTGCCACCTCCATGCTTGACAGTAGCTATGGTGTTCTTTTCTTTGTACGCCTCACCAGACTTTCTCCAAACGTAACGACTATCAGCGCGACCAGATAGCTTGATTTCGTGTTTCATCGCTCCACAAAACCTTTGACAAGAACCGATATCCACCATTCAAATGCAGTTTTCCAATTGTCCTTGTGACATTTTCCTAAGAGTGGCCTTTCCCTTGGCCTGTGACCATTGAGACCTTCACCATGCGATACTCGACCTCTGGTTGAAATGGAAACCCCAGTCCCACTAGCAGCCAATTCACTTTCTTTGGCAGTCAATCTGAGATTGTTATTAACATTGCTCACAATTCATCTACTTGCTCTTGGTGAAAAAACCTTCTTTCTTCCAGACCAAGGGAGTGTTGTGATAGTACCATGAGCATTGTACTTCTTGATAATAGAAACAATAGTCGAAATTGGGATACTGAAATGCTTGGAAATCTTCTTGTATCCTTTTCTATCTAAACAATCTTCTGCCTAAAGTCTTCAGATAGCTCTTTCATTATTCCCATATTGACTTATTGACCTACGATCCAACATTTTCTAGACTTTCCTAGATTTAGGTTCTGCATTATCAAATTGAAATTTCTAGTACCCTGTAGATAGTACTAACATAGCATCAAAGGGTATGAATACTTTTGAATTAGCATTTTTTAGAGTTTTGCAAAAAAAATTGCTGAAATAATCTATTTCTTGTAACTTTTTTCCCCCGTCCACAAAAGCAAAACTTTTGCTACAGAAGACTTTTATATATATATATATATATATATATATATATATATATATATATATATATATATATATATATATATATATATATATATATGTATGTGTGTGTGTTTGTGTGTATGTATGTATATATATATATATATATGTATATATGTGTGTGTGTGTCTCCATTTTTATAGTTTTTAACGATGCATGTAGCCATCTGATGTCTTTTTAAATATTTGGTTCCATAGTGAACTGGCCATAGGACAACTGCTTTTTTATCAACTTATTAAGTTGAGGCACTATTGTAACGCTTGCTGATTTTTAGCAATGTTATTAACCCTTTAAAGAAGTGTGTGCGTGTGTGTGTGATGTTTTGAGAGATAAAGGGATTAAGGCAAAGCAGTGTCACAGACTGCCGGGCTGGAAACTTTGTTTTTTATTTGTTTTAAAGGTATTGTTTTAAAACCGTACTAGTTGTAAACGGCAGGAACAAGATAATTCCACATGGCGCTCATGTGACCAGACTGAAAGGGCAGAAGTTGGGAAGAAGTAGTTTCTAAATTTAGGTCATGTAGCCTCACATTGAGGAGTATTCATACTCTTCTTCACCACACGCATGCAGAATATAGTTCCCTTTTTTTTGTATCCAGTTACACAGTTTTTTGTTTTAATATTTGTGCACATTAGACCAATACGTGTGGCACGCATACAGAGGAAACTAAACTGAATGAATTTTCAATGAGTTTCCCCTAGTGCCTCGGACTGACCTTTGTTATATATATATATTCAGCAGAGTGGATCTGGTCTTTGGTTTTTATTTCTATGTGATAAGCTCTTTAGGTTTTATTTGAGATTCTCTCTTGATTCTGGAGCAATTTCAACATTACTGTTGCATGGTGGTTTCCAGGGAATAAATCAAGGCTGTTACTTTATTTTCTTCCCATGGCTCTTCAACACTGTGTTTTCATTTGTGTAATCTCTGGTTTGAAAATACTGGGTTTAATTACTCAAAGGAGAAGAATAAACATATTCCATGGATAGTGTGTTGTACAAAAGACGTTGTTCACAATTCCATTCAGAATAAAACATACTTCAGTAGCATTTGTTGTGTTTTCTTGTGTGTTGTTAAATCATATGTTAACCTATATATGGGGTTCAAGGGGCGGAGCTAGGCACCAACAACCTATCATCTCCTGTCATCAATTAAATCTACCTTATTTAAACATCAGTCACCTCTTCCTAGCTGTCTTGTGTTTTTTAGTTTCCTCCTCCTCCTCTAGCATCTCAACCTCCTTTGCATCGGTCTCCTCTGGGGGGTTAGTGACTCCACTTTCTCCAACCCTTTGTTAAGCTCCGCTTCATTTACCTCATAGAGGAGGGTTCTCCATGAGTCAGAGGGGACCCCCGGCCAAACCCTTCCATCTGCATTATGTTTCTTTTAGAACTCTTCTTTCAGGTCTGATGCCTCAATGTGAGGGTCCCCAAGCGGTGGCGTCCCTCGTGTTTGTCGGGTCTCCTCAGCGACAGAACTCCCCTTCTATTATGTTGGGCTTTGAAGAAGCGAAACACCACGCATTATATGTTTTATATGTTATTATATGTTTTCTTTCCGGTTCGCGAGCCTCTTCGTATGTCGAGTAACCTCGGAGACGGTGCCCCTCTTGGTATGTCGGGTCACCTCAAAGACGGTGGCCCCCCTCCTGTTTGTCGGGTCTCCTCAGCGACGGAACCCCCCTACTGTATATGTTGGGTCAGGAAGAGCCGGAACCTCTTTTGTGTTAACAACACCAACTCATGTTTTTCTTTCCAGTTCGCAAGCCTCTTCGTAGGTTGGGTCACCTCAAAGATGGTGGCCCCCCTTCTGTTTATCGTGTCTATTGATCAAGTAAATGTTGGGCCTTGAAGAGGCGGAACCCCTCTCTCCATGTGTATATGTTTACTAACTCTGTCAATAAACACTATCAGGGGCCATAGCTCCGCCCCGTGAACTCATGCTGAGACCAATGTATCGAAATCCAGTTTCTCTTTTGCATTGAAACGTTAAGTACGCAGATATGCTGGATATGAAATGAAGTGCTGTTCTCTTGTTCAGGTGACAGATCACAGACCCTTATTTAGAAGCAGCACTGTGGCCGCTGTCTTCCTCTACTGGAAACTTGATCAGCACGAACAATATGCTGCTCCCAGTCCTTTCCCCTAAACTAAATGGACCAGAACAAAAGGGTCTGCTTCCTCTTATATCAATCAATCAGTTAGCACCTTGCCACATTCTACACCAGGATTTGATAGGAATGGGATTTTAACCCCACGCCTACCAAATTTGAAAGCATTACTCATAACAAAAAACACAGACACACACACACACACACATAAAAAATGCAGGGCCTCGACCCTAAATCAAAACATTCATTTAGCATACAAGGTTCTGTAATGTTAATAATAAAGACTACAGGTTTCAGAATGTTACAACCCTCCTAGAATTAATAGGCATATTATATAGAACAATATATAAGCAAGCAATGAAAAACAAATATTCAATATATTAAAAATATTTAATATATATAAATATATATTTTTTAATATAAACCTGCAAAACAGATCCCAAGTATTGAAAATGGTGTACAGAAAAGTTAGATCTGAAAATAATGATTGTTGAAAACAGAAAACCGCTTGGTATTCTGTGACCTTGACTCGGAAGGTTTCCCACAATCCTTGATTATGTGTTCGTCCAGCTGTGTGACAAAGACCTCCAGAACCTGCTTTGTGTGCGGGCTGCAGCTAATCAGAAACACTTGCAGCACAAGGAGATTCGTGTTATGAATTATAATGAAAACTGTACAAGAGCAGCTACAGTATGTTTCTTTATGAAAATACAGGGCAAAGGCTGCCAACTAGAGCTGAATTTATACACACACACAGTATTCAATTATCCAAACTAGTTGGGACTGATACTGGTTTGCACAACTGATTTGTCTGGATAATCAAACAGGTATTAATAGCAATTACTGTACCTTTATAATGTATACAATAAAGTTAACATACACAAGTACTTAGTACACAAGTACCTGCTGATGATATATAGCTAGTAACCTACTCTGTCACATTAAGCATACATAATTACAAAGCTTTACAAATCATTAAATCAATGCAATTCAGTAAAACTTTAACACCTACAGTTTAGGTAATGATATGCTGTAATTACACGTCCCATATACCAAACTTTGAAAACCATCAAAGAGTACAATTCAGTACAACTATGACACATTACAGAACTTTAGGAATCACTAAACTTCACAAATTCAGTAAAATATTTCTGTGCTTTGATACTTGCTGTTAAGGCATTCTAATAACATGCAATTGAAATGAATAAAATAAACGCTCTTAGCCGCTTAATAACATAGACAGGATCTCCAGCCCTTACTGGCGAAATAGAAGAAAAATCAAGAACAAGGTGACTGTTTTAATTAGCTTAACTGCATCAATTTAAACCACACAATGCTCCATTTCAGGTTTTGGGGGTCTGAATAATTCAGTAACTTTCGTTTGCATCACTCTGCTGGTCCTTTTTTTGGCATCTAAATCTTGTAGTCGTTTAGCAGCAGAAGCGGTGTGTGTGTGTGATACACCACACGCAATTCATCACGTGACTTCAGGTGCGTTCGGTTGATTAAAGTGCGGTTGATCAAAGCTCGGATAATTGACTCTACTGTGTGTGTGTGTGTGTGTGTGTGTGTGTGTATATTTACAATGCTGTCTTCAAAAGAGACCATCACTTTAATATTTATTTAAAATATATTCTTATTCTGGTCATTTTGTGAGGAATCAACATATTGTAAGAGAATTCTAAGATTACGCTGAAAACCACTTATAAGAGACTTGTCATATTAAAGTCCCCATCCTATGTATGTATGTATGTATGTATGTATTTATTTGAAGTGTATTTCCTCAGGACTCTTGACTGTGTCTCTGTACACATTTGGTTCAGTATTTCCTCAGTGGTACTATTTTGAGTACTATATGGTTTTATTTATTTTAGATCATTAATTAAACAATGATATTAGGAGTTGGAAATGCCTTACAGTCTCCTGAGCTGAAAGTGTGTAAAAAAACAAATGCAAATACATACTGAAAGATGTTTTATTATTCTGATTATCATTATTGCTGTAGTATCAACATACAAAAACAAAACAAGATGCACCAGCTTTGTGGCAAGCACTGAATGCATCTGAAACCACTGGGGATACGTGAGCACATCTGACCTCATCAGCTGTATTTCTACTTGGGATCCTAACATATGCTGTACATGTTCACAGTACTGCAGGTAAAACAACCTTTCAGTAAATATCAATGACCTATTTAATTAAGGTATATTATTTTCACTTCAATTTTTCCTCTAAAAGTCTGTTTGTCAATTTCCGTCATATTGTTTTTTTAATTATAAGTTAACTGTTATATTGTCTTATATATATATATATATATATATATATATATAATGCCAAATATAATATATATATATATATATATATATATATACATTTTGAAAATAAACCTTTTATTATGTGTCTTGTTTTTAACAGAGAACAAAACGTATAATTTGGTACCTTTTACATATTTCACTTATCTTTTGTTTTTCATTGAGGTATGTCCTTGGTGTGACATAAGAAGTTGACATGTGTAATAATAATAATAATAATAATAATAATAATAATAATAATAATAATAATATCCTTATTTTTATATAGTGCCTTTCACAGTGGACCACCACCACAAAGCGCTTTATAAAAAGTCTTAATAATTTCAGATACAAGTTAACGGTAATCTCTCAGCTGTAGTGCATTCATTTTAAGAAAATGAATCTTTGTCAATTAAATGCACACTTAAGACAGAAGTAGCAGTACAGCAAATAAATACTTCAGATACAGAGGTTTAGGACTCTTGACATACTATTGCAGTAATCAGCCTTTTTACAACAGACCTTAAAAAAAATAATAATAAAGACATTCCTTAATTCACATTTTACTAAACAGAAATAAAAATAAAGCACAAGCCCCTGCCATAGTCAGCCACTTCAGGGATGCTTTCCCAATGATTTATTTAACAGACAAAAAAATACCAGCCATTGTTTTCTAGAATGCCTCATTTTTGTCTCTTGCTTTTACCTGAGTTGGTAACAAGTATAATTTCTCTATGGTCTAAGGCCACAGTGGTGTAAACTTTAAGAGCAGATCAGTGGTGTGCAAAGTGTGAGAGAGTCAGTAAGTAGGGCGCGACTAAGAAGGGCAGTTCTGGATTAAATTAATAAATTGTTTTTTTTTTTTGTTTAAAATGATTGATATTTTAAAATGAATACATAAATGACAGCTAATTAGTCCAAGTTCTTGCCTTTCAAACGAGCTGTTGCCGATCACTCTAGGACTTGTAGAACCGGAGAAATGATGTTTGAAGTGGACAGTGTCAGTGAAACTGCAGTGAGCAGAGCTGAAATGATGTTTGAAGTGGTGAGTGTCAGTGAAACTGCAGTGAGCAGAGCTGAAATGATGTTTGAAGTGGTGAGTGTCAGTGAATCTGCAGTGAGCAGAGCTGAAATGATGTTTGAAGTGGAGAGTGTCAGTGAAACTGCAGTGAGCAGAGCTGAAATGATGTTTGAAGTGGCGAGTGTCAGTGAATCTGCAGTGAGCAGAGCTGAAATGATGTTTGAAGTGGTGAGTGTCAGTGAAACTGCAGTGAGCAGAGCTGAAATGATGTTTGAAGTGGCGAGTGTCAGTGAAACTGCAGTGAGCAGAGCTGAAATGATGTTTGAAGTGGCGAGTGTCAGTGAAACTGCAGTGAGCAGAGCTGAAATGATGTTTGAAGTGGCGAGTGTCAGTGAAACTGCAGTGAGCAGAGCTGAAATGATGTTTGAAGTGGCGAGTGTCAGTGAAACTGCAGTGAGCAGAGATGAAATGATGTTTGAAGTGGCGAGTGTCAGTGAATCTGCAGTGAGCAGAGCTGAAATGATGTTTGAAGTGGCGAGTGTCAGTGAATCTGCAGTGAGCAGAGATGAAATGATGTTTGAAGTGGCGAGTGTCAGTGAATCTGCAGTGAGCAGAGCTGAGATGATGTTTGAAGTGGTGTCAGTGAAACTGCAGTGAGCAGAGCCGAAATGATGTTTGAAGTGGCGAGTGTCAGTGAATCTGCAGTGAGCAGAGCTGAAATGATGTTTGAAGTGGTGAGTGTCAGTGAAACTGCAGTGAGCAGAGCTGAAATGATGTTTGAAGTGGCGAGTGTCAGTGAATCTGCAGTGAGCAGAGCTGAAATGATGTTTGAAGTGGCGAGTGTCAGTGAAACTGCAGTGAGCAGAGCTGAAATGATGTTTGAAGTGGCGAGTGTCAGTGAAACTGCAGTGAGCAGAGCTGAAATGATGTTTGAAGTGGCGAGTGTCAGTGAATCTGCAGTGAGCAGAGCTGAAATGATGTTTGAAGTGGCGAGTGTCAGTGAAACTGCAGTGAGCAGAGCTGAAATGATGTTTGAAGTGGCGAGTGTCAGTGAAACTGCAGTGAGCAGAGCTGAAATGATGTTTGAAGTGGAGAGTGTCAGTGAATCTGCAGTGAGCAGAGCTGAAATGATGTTTGAAGTGGAGAGTGTCAGTGAATCTGCAGTGAGCAGAGCTGAAATGATGTTTGAAGTGGAGAGTGTCAGTGAAACTGCAGTGAGCAGAGCTGAAATGATGTTTGAAGTGGCGAGTGTCAGTGAATCTGCAGTAAGCAGAGATGAAATGGCTGCTTCCATGTATCGGTATAATTTTTTTTTTTTTTTAAAAGCACTAATATTTTAACAGGGTTTCCGGATTTAATGTAAATCATGTATTTTTTCCTAGATTTAACTAAATTATGTATTTAGAAAAATATGGACTTTCTGTGGTTAAATCTAGGAAAAAATGCACGATTTACATTAAATCCAGGAAACACCTGTTAAAATATAAAGTGCAGTTGTAACATTTTAATGTGTGTGTCACCAGGGGGAGGTTCAGTTACTGTACTGTTGGATTGATTCAGGTTTCAAAGCATCTTCACTCCACTTTCCAGATAGCCACTTTACCATCTTCACAAGAGGAGCCACTCAGCACATATCTGTCCTCCACAGAGCACAGTGCCTGCACAGTGTCTGAGTGGGCCACCAGCTCCTTCTCCACACTGTGCTTCTCTATGTCCACCACATAGATCTTTCCTCTGGATTTACCCTGTGATCTACCTCTGCTGCCAACCCAGATCTGACAAAATAAACATCATTTTAAAAATCTGTTGTGAAACGTATGCCTGTACAATATACAGGAACTCTAAACAATCTGCAAGTTACCTGGTTCTTGACTTTTATCATGCAGCTGACCCCCGTGCAGTCCTGCAGCTGGATCCTGTGAAAGGGTCTGGCCAGGTCTTTAGCATGCCAGATACAAAGCTCACCACGTTCAGCAGAAGCAGTCCACAGCTGCTCACGCTAAAGAAAATAAGAAGACTCAAAAGAATCATAATAATACTAATAACAATAATAATAATCATCATAATAATACTAAAATCATAATAATCAGAAAAGGGTCGATTGCAACAAACTAAAAGGCGCGTACTAACTGGGGATGATCCCGTGGTTTACGGAGGACAGCAGTAAACAGTACGCAAGGTAATACCCATTGCAACAAACTAAGCAGCTCAAGACAGTTCCCAGCTGACCATTAAAAATGTTACAAACCCAAAATACCTGCTGCTGCCTTCTAGAGGATACTAAAACACGGAACTAAGTTAGTCCAGCAGTTCCTGTACACTTGTGATATCAGACTAACTGGAACAAATATGAAAAACTACTTATGAAACTGAACTATTCATAACCAAAAATAATATAAAATGATTTGAACTCTTCTGAAAAAAAAAAAATAAAGCATGTGTCAAAACATTTGCAACAAAACCAGTTTCACCCTTATTCAACTTCTTCAACTTAACGTAAGCCTATAAATAATAATAATAATAATAATAATAATAATAATAATAATAATAATAATAATAATAATTCCAGTACGACTTTCTAGTCTCTACTTTCAGTTTCTTCCGCAGATTTCTTTTTAATTTGCTGCTGTACCTGCCAGCTGCCTCTCAGGGAGGGCAGCATTACAAGTGTATTCCAGGCAGGTGTGCGCTGTAGAATCACTGTGGAGTCCTTCCGGCCATCCTCCACAGTTTCAATAAAATCTTTTATCCACTATGAAATAAAGTTGAAGCCCCATTGTATAATTTTGCACACGACTACAGGCCATGACTGCCTTCATATGGATGTACTGTGAAATAAAGCTCTTACAGGCTTGAAATATGTCATTAGCATTTCTGATTCAATGTACACATTTTATATAAGACACCTTTGGTCCTATAAACAAATATATTTGTTTTGTGTGTGAATTAAATAATGAGGACTAATCCAAGTTTTGTTTATCCTCTAACTCAGTTTCATTCGTTTTGAAAATTAGACTATACATGTGCATTTTGGTTTAAGAAAATATTCTTAAACCAAAATGAAGCATTTAAACCAGAAGCATTTAAACTAGAAAGGAAGGGGGGAGAAATCAACAAAAAAACAGAAGGGAGACCGCATCAAAACAAGAACAACAACTCAGGTAAGACAACCATTAAATGTATTTATCTAAATGCTAGAAGTATCAGAAACAAAATTCTAGAACTTGAAGCTACTGCACTAACAAGTAACTATGATGTGATAGGTGTTACAGAAACTTGGTTGTCTGAGAGTGATGGGGACGAATATAATATTTGTGGGTATACACTATATAGGAAAGACAGGCAGGACAGAAGAGGAGGAGGGGTAGCGCTATACATAAGAAACAGTCTTGAAGCCCAGGTGTTAAACCTGGACAAAGAAAATAAAGCCAACTCAATATGGGTCAGAATAACAGACAAAAATTCAAAGGGCATAGGAGCATGCTATAGACCGCCAGATTCAGACAGTGAGCAAAATAATCTGTTATACAATGACATTAGAAATGCGTGTAGCAAAGGAGAAGCCATACTAATGGGGGATTTCAACCTCCCCCATATAAAATGGGAAAACCCGGTGGGTAGCATGAAGGATGAAATTGAAATGGTGGAAATGACAAATGACTGCTTCCTAACACAATTTGTCAAGGCAACGACTAGAGGGGAGGCATGCCTTGATTTAGTCTTTTCAAATAACGAAGACAGAGTAACTAAAACAGAGGTCAGAGAACCACTGGCAAACTCAGACCACAACATGGTCTCATTTGAAGTGTTTTTTAAAACCCCAAAAGTAATGACTAAAGCTAAGGTTTACAATTTTAGAAAGGCAAACTATGAAGGTATGAAACAGAGACTAACAGAAGTAGATTGGAGTAAAATAGAGAAAACACCCACAGAAGAAGGATGGTTGTTCTTCAAAAATGTAGTACTAGAGGCGCAAAACAATTACATCCCTAAAGTAGACAAATCTAAATGTAAAACTAAATTGCCAAAATGGTTTAATAGATCAATTAAAAAAATATTCAGCGAAAAAAGGCACTTTACAGAGCATTAAAAAAGGACCAAAAAGAAAGTATGCAGAAAGAGTACACGGAACTGCAAACGCAAGTCAAAAAGGAAGTTAGAAAGGCCAAGAGAGAAATAGAAATGAACATTGCTAAGGGAGCTAAAACCAATTCCAAAATGTTTTTCCAATATTACAACAGCAAGAGAACATTCAAAGAGGAGATTAAATGTTTAAGAGATACAAATGGCAAAATCGTAGAGGAAGAAAAAAAAATAGCAAATATATTAAATGATTACTTTTCACAAGTTTTTACAAAGGAAGATACTGACAACATGCCCCACATGTCATCCAGTTCCTATCCAGTTTTAAATAACTTTAGCATAACTGAGGCAGAAGTGTTAAAGGGACTAGGAGCTCTTAAAATAAACAAATCCCCTGGGCCGGATGAGATCCTCCCAGTAGTACTCAAAGAAATGAAAGAAGTAATTTACAAACCGCTAACCAAGATCATGCAACAGTCTCTTGACACAGGGGTTGTACCGACAGACTGGAAAATTGCAAACGTAATACCGATCCACAAAAAGGGAAATAAAACTGAACCAGGTAACTACAGACCAGTAAGCCTGACTTCTATTATATGCAAACTTATGGAAACTATAATAAGATCCAAAATGGAAAATTACCTATATGGTAACAGGGTCCTGGGAGACAGTCAACATGGTTTTAGGAAAGGGAGATCGTGTCTAACTAACTTGCTTGATTTTTTTGAGGATGCAACAACGATAATGGATAATTGCAAAGCATATGACATGGTTTATTTGGATTTCCAAAAAGCTTTTGACAAAGTCCTGCACAAAAGATTAATTCTCAAACTGAACGCAGTTGGGATTCAAGGAAACACATGTACATGGATTAGGGAGTGGTTAACATGTAGAAAACAGAAAGTACTGATTAGAGGAAAAACCTCAGAATGGAGTGTGGTAACCAGCAGTGTACCACAGGGATCAGTATTAGGTCCTCTGCTATTCCTAATCTACATTAATGATTTAGATTCTGGTATAGTAAGCAAACTTGTTAAATTTGCAGACGACATAAAAGTAGGAGGAGTGGCAAACACTGTTGTAGCAGCAAAGGTCATTGAAAATGATCTAGACAAGATTCAGAACTGGGCAGACACATGGCAAATTACATTTAATAGAGAAAAGTGTAAGGTACTGCACGCAGGAAATACAAATGTACATTATAAATATCATATGGGAGATACTGAAATTGGAGAAGGAATCTATGAAAAAGACCTAGGAGTTTTTGTTGACTCAGAAATGTCTTCATCTAGACAATGTGGGGAAGCTATAAAAAAGGCTAACAAGATGCTCAGATACATTGTGAAAAGTGTTGAATCTAAATCAAGGGAAGTAATGTTAAAGCTGTACAACGCACTAGTAAGACCTCATCTTGAATATTGTATGCAGTTCTGGTCACCTCGCTATAAAAAAGATATTGCTGCCCTAGAAAGAGTGCAAAGAAGAGCGACCAGAATTATTCCAGGCTTAAAAGGCATGTCATATGCAGACAGGCTAAAAGAATTGAATCTGTTCAGTCTTGAACAAAGAAGACTACGTGGCGACCCAATTCAAGCATTCAAATTTCTAATAGGTATTGACAGTGTCGACCCAAGGGACTTTTTCAGCCTGAAAAAAGAAACAAGGACCAGGGGTCACAAATGGAGATTAGACAAAGGGGCATTCAGAACAGAAAATAAGAGGCACTTTTTTACACAGAGAATTGTGAGGGTCTGGAATCAACTCCCCAGTAATAATGTTGAAGCTGACACCCTGGGAGCCTTCAAGAAGCTGCTTGATGAGATTCTGGGATCAATAAGCTACTAACAACCATATGAGCAAGATGGGCCAAATGGCCTCCTCTCGTTTGTAAACTTTCTTATGTTCTTATGCAATCAGCCTTAGTATTTACTTTCATATGTAAATACATTTCCATACATTAAATTAAATGAAATTAAAAAACAAAAATAATTAAGATGTTAGGTTAAAAAAAAAAAAGAATATTTTGATCTTGTAACAAAACACTCTTGAAATATAACTAGCTCCAATCACTCAGATAGTCCCCAACTTTGTTCCGCTTCTTTTTTTGTTGCACTTGGTACTAAGTTAGTAGGCAGCTGGGGATGATCCTGAGATAGTAGCTTGTTAGCCAGTCCGCAACTTAGTGTGCAGCTCTGTTCTAAATCTGCCAGCCTGTTGCACTTGACCCAATAACAGATACTCAAATTCCCTTTAACAAGTTCTTGGCAGGTAAGTAAACCAGGTTAAAAAGTTAAAAGCTTAGTTAACGTATATAATACAAACTGATAAAATGTATTTCGGCATTTTGTGTTTTAAAACTAAATATCCAACAAAACAGTGCTCTTTACGCACTGCCTCCGAACTCTGCAACTGCTCTGCCTGTAACTTTTTTTTTTTTAATCTGGCAACATATGATGTTGAGTTACACATGATTAGTCAACTGAAAACCCATCTTTCAAACTAGTCTCAAGCTGTCAATTTCCGGTGTTTGTATGCGGAGCACAGCATGTGGCATCAAAATACAAAAAGAAAGAAGTGTAAAGATGGAGCAGACAGAATGAAGTTAGTGTCTCGCTTTGACCAAGTGCTATAGCGGTACCTGAACTAGCTGAGTCAGCAGCTAAAAGACCATGTGGAATAGACAAGAACAGTGCCATGTCAGTGCTTTTAGGTGAAGACTGTTCTAAAACCGCACGATAATACAACTGAAAATGAAGAGGAAAATTTCAGGGAGCCTTGCCCTGCATTGCATTGCAATCCATTGGAGTGTTGGAAGGCCAATGTGCACTGGTTTCCTACACTGGAAAAAATGGCAAAAAGTGACCCATGCATCCCAGGATTCTGTGCCAGCAGAACATCTTTAACACTGGCTGTAAATCAGCTGCACACAAGACTGGCACCAGAACATGTCATCAGGTTCATTTTTATGAATAAAAACCACTTGTAGTTTTTTTTTTTGTTTTTTTTAAATATAGCTGATTTCTCCTCAGCGGGACGTTTTGGATTTTTAGCAAAAGACTGAAAACTTTCTTGGATTTTCTTGTGTAAATAGTTGCTGCAGATAATGATGGATGGCATTTTTGTCATCTTTGGCGAGTACAGTGGTTTCATTATCATTTTTTTAAGTTTTAGTTCAGTAGTTGTGGGCAGTTTGTTGAAGTTGCAGTTTATCTGTGGTCATTTCAAACAACAGGAAAAAAATCTTGTCTTTTACGTACTTGCTTCTAAATGGATTCACAGCATGAATTCATAAGAATCTTGAAAAATGAACTGTTGATTGCTACGCTAAGTTTATGGGATGGTAAAGTGTTTTTTTTTTTTTTTTTTTTAATGGTGTTTTATTTTATGTGAAATCACTGTCCCCTGTAGTGGATCGAGAATAACTATGAAGGAGATACTAGAAACTTAGAAAGGTATATTGGTACACATATCATGAATGCAATACAATCGTGATGCAATTAAAGAGGATGTGTGCTCTAAGCTTCCTCATTTTATGCTTGGTAAACACATATCAATGCATGACAAAGAGTAAATATATGTGGAAAGGGTATTTATTTATTTAAAGGGCTTCTAGTGTGATGATGTAACTACAGTTAAACGGTTAACCGATAAAAATCAAACAGTTTAAACAGATTTCTTATGAAACGATATTTACAGCCCTAGTTAAAATACATGTGGATTGGTACTCAATAAGGTAATAGTAAATGAGGGGGAAAGGGCATTGTTTCACACTGTGTAGTTAATCCTTATCTTGGTGACCAACGTTGTGATGCTTATAATTCGTACATACAGCAAAAGGAGGTACATACACGCCTTTATTGCATGTTGATCAAATCAACCCCTTAATGCTGAAAGCCTCATTCTATTTCAGTAAAATATGTTTCTTATGCGCAGACTTTTGTTTCAATAAATAGGGTCTCAATGTTTTTTTTTCTTGCTTCGGATTACATTTATTCATTTTGAACTTTTCGTTTATCCTATAGGAAAAATCACCTACATCAATAAAAAGCTGAAAGCAGCTGAACCCAGCAGCAATGACTCCTGTCTGCTCAGGAAGCAGCAACCTGCGATTCAGCATTCCATTCTTCCTCAGCTCCATGATACACTCTCTAGCACCTATAGTACAGGACACAAACAGAGCTTAATAAACAGTTCAATTAAAAATACAGGATTTATACTGTACCTCGATATTTCTCTGGCTCAGAAGTCCTTATTTTTGACCACAGACACATACAGTAAGTGCATTTATCATTTAAGGATTTAAGGGCGAGGGCACAATCATTTTTGTCTCCTGACAACTTATTCCGAAATGTCAAATAAAAAGACAGACGTATCAAATGGCGCAAGATCAATCTATCAGTATTACAATACAGGTATCGGGAATTGCATTGGAACTAAACATTCCTGGCCATTTTCAACCCCTTTAAGATGAAACCATACTTACAACACCACAACGTGCCACGGAACAGTCTGATAGAAGTGAGTCTTTGACATTCCACATGGAACTGATTCTTCACTTTAAGTGTGAAGACATCCCAGGTAATTATAGTTCCATCCGCACTGCAGGAGTATGCCTGTATCTGACTAGAACGGTTCAAACAAAACAAAAAAAAAATGCCAAACTGAATGCATGTGCAGTAAATGATGTGACACTCTACCAATGCCACCCACGTATCATGAAGGACGCTTTTTCATCCCTCCTGATGCCAGGAGCATGCAATGGAAGTACTGGCCTGTGATACGTAAGGAAATGGAATAAAGATCACTCTGTTGTTTGATTGCTTTACAAAACAGGCCAAGAACAAACACAGCAATCGTGTGTTTTCATTTTCTATTTAATACGACCCATCAAGAAAAGGAGCATTCCGCAAGAAAACCCTGAAATGTGTGACAGAGTGACTGACGGCCATGCAGGAGGCCTGCACGAAACAACTGCTGTTATCAAGAAAATAAACATTATATCAGCAAATTAACATTCAGTAAAATAAAAACATTTAAATTAAAAAGAAATTCTTTGCAAAAAGCCAAGATTTAAATGATTAACAAAAGATTTCTTGTTGACTGATAAAAAAAAAATTGACAGACAATGCTAACTTTTTAATTATTTTAAAATAGTATAAAAAAAACCCTCCAGGTTCAATAGCTATGAACCATGCAGCAGTGGTACAAGCCAAACTTTCAGTTTTGAAGCACTGTGGCATAAAGAGCCTCATTTCATATTACCAGAAACGTCACCTGAAATGTCAGTGACTTAGAGAATTGTTATATACCAGAAGGCCGCCCTTGTCATGTCTCTTACCTGAACTTGTCATTGCTGTCCTCGATGACCATGTCAGTGACTTCACTGCGGTGATCTGTGAGCTGTTTGTTACACGACATGCTCACAGTGTTTATAATGTAAATGGTGCAATCCTGGGAACCGAGCCAAACTTGATTCTGCTCCAACCCCAACATGCAATTCTGCACAGAAGCACACACTACTGTTACCTGTTTATCAAACATTTCATTAACATTGTAAAGACACTGATAAAATATTTAAAAAGCTGGCCTTAGCCAAACACTTGTGCTGGAATGTGCCTGTCTTACAGCAAAGGTAGTTAATAAAACCCAAATAGGGAAAAAACTAAACACCAGAGGACACCACAACAACGGGAAAGTTTTCTGAACTTGGTTGTCATAAATGAAGACAACACAGAACTATACTCAAGAACTCTTATTCTATAAAGAACCTGCATGTATAAAACACAGAAGTACAGTGTGGTTATTCACAAGAAAAGGTGAAATAATTCTAACAGAAATAAGATTATCTCCCCTACACACACACACACACACACACACTATTTTTGTGCTTTCATCAGAAACAATAAGCTTTAGTACATATTTGGAAGCAATTCAGCAGCATCTCAAGACAAACCCATCTGTTTAAAAGAAGTCTGAAGATGTCATGGTGAAATGTCTGCCATGGGAACTAGTCAGGAGACACAAGTAAAGTGCAATGATTTTATTGAGGTCTTTTGTGCATTAAAACATTTGGCACAAACTTTGTCCAAACAAAAACAAAAACTACCAAAACAAAGGCTCTCAGTCTACAATAATGAGGACACGTAGCTATCCCTCTGACAGTCACTTTTCAAAACAATAATCAGTATCTATTCAGAGTACACTGCTACTCTTTACCAGGTCATGTCAGAATCTCTCCTCCCTGGTATCAGGTATCACAGGGACTAAGCACTCCAATTTTCAAACACAAAAACAATTCAAACCATACTGCAAAGTAATATAGGTTACGTTTAAATACCTGGATTTGTCACGTCACAATAATCATTTACTCTCAATGTAGTTTTTGAATCTTGGTAAACGTACTATAGCTATAATTATAATAGAACTCACAGTTTTAAGGCCCCCTGTTGACTAACATGGGCGTGCTAATAGTCATAAAAGGGATGCAAATCTGTGCACTCACATCCAAGATGACGGCACCCATACCCTCGCATCATCCCCGATACTCTGCAATGAAACCACTGTAACAGCAGCAGCAGCATTTCAAATGTAAGTAAGCGATTTCAATGATTTTTATGTGATTTTTGAGAAGTCACTGCTAACAAAGTCATGCTATTGTACAGAATATGAGCAGCTACTCCCCACAATAAACAAAAGTAGTCACTGCGTTTAGATTAAATCCAACACACTGCAGACCATGAGCAATGCCCCCTCACCTCCTACAGGTAAAATAATCCAACACACTGCAGACCAGGAGCAATGCCCCCTCACCTCCTACAGGTAAAATAATCCAACACACTGCAGACCAGGAGCAATGCCCCCTCACCTCCTACAGGTAAAATAATCCAACACACTGCAGACCAGGAGCAATGCCCCCTCACCTCCTACAGGTAAAATAATCCAACACACTGCAGACCAGGAGCAATGCCTCCTCAACCCCTCCAGGTAAATTAATCCAACACACTGCAGACCAGGAGCAATGCCTCCTCACCTCCTACAGGTAAAATAATCCAACACACTGCAGACCAGGAGCAATGCCCCCTCACCTCCTACAGGTAAAATAATCCAACACACTGCAGACCAGGAGCAATGCCTCCTCAACCCCTCCAGGTAAATTAATCCAACACACTGCAAACCAGGAGCAATGCCTCCTCACCTCCTACAGGTAAAATAATCCAACACACTGCAGACCAGGAGCAATGCCCCCTCACCTCCTACAGGTAAAATAATCCAACACACTGCAGACCAGGAGCAATGCCCCCTCACCTCCTACAGGTAAAATAATCCAACACACTGCAGACCAGGAGCAATGCCCCCTCACCTCCTACAGGTAAAATAATCCAACACACTGCAGACCAGGAGCAATGCCTCCTCACCTCCTACAGGTAAAATAATCCAACACACTGCAAACCAGGAGCAATGCCCCCTCACCTCCTACAGGTAAAATAATCCAACACACTGCAGACCAGGAGCAATGCCCCCTCACCTCCTACAGGTAAAATAATCCAACACACTGCAGACCAGGAGCAATGCCCCCTCACCTCCTACAGGTAAAATAATCCAACACACTGCAGTAAAATAATCCAACACACTGCAAATCCAGGAGCAATGCCTCCTCACCTCCTACAGGTAAAATAATCCAACACACTGCAGACCAGGAGCAATGCCCCCTCACCTCCTACAGGTAAAATAATCCAACACACTGCAGACCAGGAGCAATGCCCCCTCACCTCCTACAGGTAAATTAATCCAACACACTGCAGACCAGGAGCAATGCCCCCTCACCTCCTACAGGTAAAATAATCCAACACACTGCAGACCAGGAGCAATGCCCCCTCACCTCCTACAGGTAAAATAATCCAACACACTGCAGACCAGGAGCAATGCCCCCTCACCTCCTACAGGTAAAATAATCCAACACACTGCAGACCAGGAGCAATGCCCCCTCACCTCCTACAGGTAAAATAATCCAGGTAAATTAATCCAACACACTGCAAACCAGGAGCAATGCCTCCTCACCTCCTACAGGTAAAATAATCCAACACACTGCAGACCAGGAGCAATGCCTCCTCACCTCCTGCAGACAGGCCCCCTCAACAATAATCCAACACACTGCAAACCAGGAGCAATGCCTCCTCACCCCCTACAGGTAAATTAATCCAACACACTGCAAACCAGGAGCAATGCCTCCTCACCTCCTACAGGTAAAATAATCCAACACACTGCAGACCAGGAGCAATGCCCCCTCACCTCCTACAGGTAAAATAATCCAACACACTGCAGACCAGGAGCAATGCCTCCTCACCTCCTACAGGTAAATTAATCCAACACACTGCAGACCAGGAGCAATGCCCCCTCACCTCCTACAGGTAAATTAATCCAACATATTGCAGACCAGGAGCAATGCCCCCTCACCTCCTACAGGTAAAATAATCCAACACACTGCAGACCAGGAGCAATGCCTCCTCACCTCCTACAGGTAAATTAATCCAACATATTGCAGACCAGGAGCAATGCCTCCTCACCTCCTACAGGTAAATTAATCCAACATATTGCAGACCAGGAGCAATGCCTCAAGCTATTTCCAGTTCTTTTTTTTTTTTTTACACACAGCGATGTTTTTGGTTAAAATAACAAGCAGCATGTATTTGCAGTGCCCTTGGTTATAAGGTAAAATACTGATGGAGTGTGTATTTTTCTCTCCAGCACAAGAAGAAAATGTTAAATCAAACCAAAAGCTAGCAATAAAATAGAGTTGGTATTTCTATTTATATATTTAACTAAAAGATTCACAATTGAAAGTCCTGTGACGTTGATGATTTTTGGCTGCTTCTCTCCTTTCCTTACCAGTTTCGAAGTTCCCACTTGAATGCAATTCTGCCTCATAGACCAGCTTGTTGCATCAAAAACCACCACTTTGCCGTCACTCAGAGCACACCACAGCTTTGGGTTGGCATCCTCATCTACTTCAGATAGGTTCAAGTGACCTGAAAGAAAGTGCAAATTAGCAACCACACAAAAGCATAGCATTTTCATGACGTACTGCAGTGTGGGTTAAACCTCAATACAGTTTTATAGTGTTTCAAGTTTGCAGTGTACCATCTTCAGGTGGCAATCTAGTCTAAAACTTGAAACTTGAAACTTGAAACTTGTCCACTTTCTGGATCCCTCGCTGACGCAGGTAACAAGGACACTGTAATGCAAGATGCTTCTTTTGTCCTACCTGGTGTGTAGAGCAAGACATCCACAGCCTGTGGAGCTGCCTGACCAGCAGACGGGTTAATCTTGCGCTTCAGCGTTTCAGATGTCGTTTTAGAAACCATCATTGGAACTGCAGGAAAGAGTTGAATAAATGATTAACGTGACAGAGTACAATACAATTAAAAAGAGGCACACAAAACCAGCTTACAGAAAAATGTATTATTCAGACCAGTTTAACCCTTTAGCAATGTAAAGAAAAATGACATGTATGTTATTTAAATAGTTGTAGCAACACGTGGGGATGTGGAGCACTACATTCCTCTCTAAACTAGTAACAGCTACCTGGTTTTGCTAATTGAATCATTTAATAATTGGAAACATAATAAAGTGCATGTGCATATAACAGATTATTTCCCCGCACACATAGTGATCTCTCTGGAAAGCCACCTGGGTCAAAAACACGTTGTGTTGCTTTAAAGCGAATCAGACTCTCATGGGACAGAAAAAGCAAGCACGTCATTCTGAAATGCCTCACTTAAACAGTGCCCAACTTGCTGGAAATGTTGTGTAGTGAATTTTGTACAGATTGTATATGTTATATATTTTTTGTTGCGACTTTCTGTTATGTGCAATGTAATAAACGAGAACCAAAACTGAGTTTTTTTCCCCTTCATTTTACAACGGCATTTCCACGTTTATTTTATTTGAAGTGTTTAAAGTTAAATTTCAGTTTTCGTTTGCTAGTTCAGCTGCAAAAAGGCACAAGTAAACCTTTATTACTTTATGAAAACATGCCAATGGCTATTGCTTACTGCAAAGAAACAGCAAGGAATGAAAAAAAGTACAAAATAAATCAAATGCGGTGTCAACTTTATGTACTGTTTATTTTGGGAATAAACAGAACAACGTTTATCTTGAGCTGCTATTTGGCATCCTTTGTTTTGTAGTTAATTCACTGGGGTAAAATAAGTCCTACACAACTTATTCTTAACTTCTGGGCAATTTTTCTATTTTAACGTGTTACGTATTGTAAGGTCTTGCTGTAAAATAAAAGGCACACACACAGGGGCCACGGCCACGCCCCTGCTGCCTCTGCCAGCATTCAGAGCAATATAAATTTACTTTTTACTTTTAAAAATGAACGAATATCTCAATGAATATTTAAATTAGGAGTGACTATCCGAACATGAAAATCCTGTGTTCATCCCAGCACTAATATATATATATATATATATATATATATATATATATATATATATATATATATATATATATATATAAATAAATACTTGTTTCATTCAATGTTAACAGATCTACATTCAAACCATACCTTCATACTTCATTTTGTCAAAGAATGCCAGTTTACTGGCAGCATAGATGGCCTTCTGTGACTGCTGACAACCCACCACAGCATCCATAAGCAGAACATTCGTTAATGCTTGTTGCATATACTGAGGATCCTGGGGAAATAGATAAACATATGTATTTATCTAAATTATTCAAAACAGACACAGCAAAAAATAAATAATTATAAACCCAGGCACAGGTTTCACAGTGGAAGTAAGGTCAGCTTTAACAACAAGAGCTGTGGAATGTGAAACCAGAATTAATCGAGGGGGGAGTTAGATATCAAACTGACCTGTTCCATAGTTCATTAAACATACTGTAACATACTGTCCCTAACAGAAGAACGCAAGACAAACAGGGAAGGAAAAACATTTTCTTAAGGAACTAATGACATCTCTTTTTGCTTTTTTTTTTAACAAAATACAGAGACTAGCACTGTGGGAGGAAAGCAGTGCGTTGAGCAATAGATACATACATACATACTGTAACTCTACCTTCCTGTGTCAGTTATTCACCTGATAGAAATCTTTACAGCAAACCAAGACAACATTATGTAACTGTTAATGTCCCAAGCTGAAGAAAGTCATTTTGTGCATTTTCACATTCATTTTTTGAACACACGGTTTTGTTTTGCTTCTGACCTTGTGATCATCTGACATTTTCTTCCCGGCCCACATTTCTTTCACCATCAGATGCCACAGATCACACTCCGATTTCAGATTGGCCTCAAATACCTCCTTTCTTAGAGTGGTTTTAATCTTAAGAGAAGGAATTCGTAGTAACAGGAACGCAGCAGAGGAAATTTTAACTTCCTGAGGTAAAAACAAAGAAAAAAAACAACTATTTTGCTATAGTCAAATGCAAGATAAACAACTTGATAGACAGATCGACAGACAGCTAGCTAGATAGCTTGTATGTATCAAGCTCTTCGCAGGCGAGGGTCATTCGTGTTGACTGATCTAATTTACCATTACAAGTAAAACAAGCGAAGAAGCAGCTGTTTGGATATGTAATAATCGCTGCTTTTCTTTAACTCTGTGGAGAACAGCGATCCACACAAATCGATAGAGATGCTTCTTCACTTGTTTCCCTTGTAATGGTAAATTAGACGAGCCAACCTCAATAACCCTAATCTGATTGTAAAGCACCTGGTTACTGCGGAGAGCTCGCTCCTGATAAAATAGTGCAAGGGTTGCACGTCAACAGCTGTTACAGTAAAAGAAAGTCAGTGACAGAATTAGGCTATCCACATGGCAAAATACAAAAACAAAACTCCATGAGTTACAGAACTGCTGTAAATGGAAAGCACTGAAACACTTCAAGAAGCTTTCCTTACTGCGTCAGCTCCATCCCATCCGATTCATTGCAGTGGAATTTTCCACAAAATGATCCAATTAACTCCCCCTACCTCTATGTCTCTGAATGCTGTGATCTCAACATATCCAGGCCTCCCCTCTGTCAGCAAGAAGAGTCTCCTCTGGGTCATTGCTATCTTGCCCACGCCGTGGTTGGTCTTCACAGAACAGGACAGCTTGTAGACGCTCTCATTCTTGTCCAGGTGCTCAATTACTTCAGCAGGAAGATAGACATCCTGCGCCTCTGCTTCTGTCTCCTTCCAGAACGTGTAGAACAATTTAAATGTCTCAGGATCAATCTGTTTCTGTTGACCTGAGGATACAACCCGTTTAATTAATACCACAAAACAGCATTCTGACGATAAACCTGTTTAATTAAAACCTCAAAACAGCATTCTGAGGATAAACCTGTTTAATTAAAACCTCAAAACGGCATTGCTTTGACACCTGTCCAAACTTGAACCGAGGTATGAAAACATGGTTAGCAAATGCAGTTCTTTTATACAGAGCAGAGCTAGAAATTATTTTTCAGGTTTGATTTGCCAGTTCACTACAGGAGTTGCAGGAAAATAAAATAGCAGTGTGTGTGTATATATACAAAATACAATTTCCACAACTTACAAACTCTCGAGCTGTTGTTAGTAAAAGAAAGGATGCACCCATTAGCAGAGAGTGTTATAATATCTGTGTAAAGCATATTAACAAATGATACTCAAAGCTGTGACATTCTGGGAAAACTAGTATTCAAAACAATGATTAGAATAATTAGCACAGTGCACAATGAAGATACTGAACTTAAGCAAGCACGTTACTTCTCAGCATTAAAAGAATGTCATAGTAAAAATAACATTGTCAATCTGTTTTCTTTTTGTTTGTTTAACCATATAGCAGCATTACTGTTATCAAGATTTTTTTACAATAAACCGGTATATGCAATTATTCAAAAAGTATCTGTAAGAATTAAACAAAACCCCAAAAGTCTGCACAGTAAACACTTTAAAGACAATATAGCTAAGCTCAAACTTTGCAGCGCTTTTACATATAAAAAAAAAATGAACAGCTGTACATTTTGTTTTTTTTTTATTACTTGTCACAAGCATTTTTTTTTTTTTCAAATAAGTTACAAAACAAGAAATAGACAGCTCAGGTGTTGTGTATGTAGTCTAGTTTTTGTATTGCCTTTATAATTGAGGTCACTGTCTTTTCATTTCAGAAACAAATTGTGCTGCTAATAATTTAGAGTAGAACACTTGAGAATTGTATTGGGCAGTTTGAATAAAATCACCCAGTACAGTATGTTAAAAGGAACAAAGCAAAAAAGCAAAATGCAACTGAACTTGGAAGATGAAGTCCAATATATACTATAGGGTGAAAGATGCAACTAGAAGACCAAAGCCATTATTTAAGATACCCTATCCCTTTGCAATGGCGTTGCTGCACATAAGACTTGCAAAGCTTTTAGTCTTCTATGCTTACCATCCAGATGAGAATCAACGTAAAATACAGATTGCGAAGGTGCCACCCTCATTGCTGTATCCAGACCTTGCCCACCAAAGCCACTCTTAAATGATTCTAATGAAGCGGATTAAGGGACAGTGAGATTAGGGTAATTACTTGATGCATCTATTATTATTATTATTATTATTATTATTATTATGGGATTAAAAGTTTGATCACTTTGCAGCAGTGTTGCAGTAATCATAGACTGTGATTTTCAGAGAGGCAGCCAATTTTAGCTGAATAACCAGTCATTAAATCCATAAGAGTTTGCAGTAAGCCCTTAATAGTCCCAAATCTACTAATAGCAAACATAAAGCCCAATTCAATTACGTTTTAAGACAGGGAAAGGATTTTCAGAAAATGAAGCAACAAATGGAGACTGCATTACTTCACTATGTAGCCAGAAAGGATAAAAGGTAATAAGGAGCATGAATACAGAGGCATCTAAATCCAAAGCATACCATTCTGCAGAATGAGAGCCGTGGATACAAATTAAAGCCTGTGTTACCACAAACAGAGCAACACTGGGAAAACTGAATTATTAATCGTGTTCATTTATTGCACGACCCTCGCAACACATTGAGGAAATGGATGCAGTACTACATCTATTATCACATCAACAAGTCCACAATGTGTACAGCATGTTTAATGATCAGAACTTCCCATTCGAATATTTGAAGTTTTACTAATTCTATATGGCTTTCCGGAGTTTTATGGAAATATAGAAACCCTGTGATATTTCTACTTTTCCTTCCTAAAGCGAACATTTTATAAGTACGGTACGTTTCCAATACCACAGCCTCCCAGCTGCAAATTTCAACAATTCCCTTTTAGAAATGTCCGACTGATGTTTTTAACTTACCTACAGTAAGAGCATCAAACAATCTATGAATAGTACCAATATCCTTCACAATCCCAGATTCCTGAATTCGTTTCACAAAATCGTCCAACTGCATGTGCTTTTTTGGGAGCGCAAAGTTTGTGACGCGGTCGTCAGATTTCATCAAGCCCGTTTCATTGTCTTTTTTCACTTTACTGATTAAGCGTTTCAACTCTGACCGTTTCTCTGCCTGAAGCCACTCTTCCTGGGCCAAAGAATCCACCAGCTTCTTCACCAGGTCAGCTGGAAAGATTCCTATATCAGTCTTGTAGAGATTCTGGAAGTCAGACAGAGCATCCAAGCGCTTCCCAAGCATCATGTTCATGAGTCCTCGGAGGTAGCAGTACCTGGCGAGCAGTGCTGAACCCTCCGGGGGGACCGAGGAGACAGCCTTGCTCAGCAGAACAATGCACTCTGTGTAATAGCTCTGGACATGATGGTACACTAAGGGTGCAGGAAAGCTTGGCAGCTTAAAGGTTTTGATAGGCTTCAGTGAAATCTTCAGTGCTGCAAGAACATGATAAGAGAGTAGGAAACATACATATCCAATATTATACAATTAAGTCAGACTGATAATCTATAACAGTTTTGTAAGGTGTTCCTAATAGCCAGGACTGGGTGCAAGACAAATAAAATATTTCCTCCCCCATTACTTTGACTGGGTTTTCTCAGAACAGGTGTCTATTAAAAACAGATCAAAATCACAACCAATAACTAGAGAAAAGTTTGGTGACCATGACCTAGATTCCAGCACTCTCATGAGTTTCTGTTCTCTAGATATATAAAATAGAAGGGTGATCAACACAGGTACTGAGCTACATTTCAAAGGCTGTACCGACAACTTGCAAATCCAGATAGATAGATAGATATCTCTGCAGATGAAGTGAAGTTATTACCAGTCTCTGACTCCAGTTTCTTTAGTGAACTCTTCCTGACTGGAAAGTCGTGAATTCTTTGGTCTGCAAGATCAGGCATACTTATTCCCTTGAAGCAGCGGTTCTCCGGGCTGCTGCATTTCCGAGCTATCTCTTGCATGGTGGGTCTTCGTGGGGATTCAAGCATAAGTTTCATCCTAAAGGGAGGGAAAAAACAGAATGACAACGTTTGACTGTTGGCATTAAAAAACGAGTGGAACCGACCAAAATCTTGGGAGAGCTGGAACAATTTTTTTTAGAAAATAAATGAAGTCAAATTGCCAGAGATCATTAAAAGCTCCCCCCCCCCCTCCCCCACCAATCTGATTATTATACATTTTCAAACTGTACCCTCACTGCCTTTGAGAGCAATGCTACAGTCAATATAATTCAGTGCAAGTAAAGCTCTTGTGTAAACCATACCAATGGCACTCCAGTTCTGCAGGCTTTGAACAACTTTGCTTGCACAGCATTTTGTCCTATTTTAACAGTTGGATCCATTTAAAAAACACTTAAAAGCCAAGACGTCATCATCACCATTCATATAAGTACCCAATGAGCTTAGGATAAAACAAAGTAGTATTTATATGTATAACAATAAGAAATGCACACAGACACCACTACCCGTAGCATTTTACTGTGCTGTATGTATCGCTATACTGTGAGAATTACCTGTGTGCTTCAGATCGAGTGCTTATCTCCATTCTAGTGAAGGCGTCCATCTTTCTGTTCAACCGTGCTTTAAGAAACGAATTAAATATATGCGTCTCCAGCACCTGCAATTTATATAAATGTCACACGATCATCACCACCTTTAAAAGACTACTTAATCAATAACAAGTGTTATGTATTTTTATAAAAACATGTACTTTTTTTTTTTTTTTTTAATTCAGTGGTCTCCAATTATTTTTATTCTTTTTTCCAATTATTTTTAGGTTCAGCCAACAGCTACCACCCCTGCGTTGACTCGGGAGGGGCGAAGATGAACACACGCTGTCCTCCGAAGCCTGTGCCGTCAGCTGCCCGCATCTTTACACACAGCAGACTCACCAAGCAGCCATCCAGAGCTACAGTGTTGGAGAACAACGCAGCCCTGGCCAGCTTACAGGCAAGCCCGCAGGCGCCCGGCCAGACCACAGGGGTCGCTGGTGCACATTGAGCCGAGGACACCCTGGCCGACCTAGCCCTCCCTCCCCCCGGGTGGAGCCTGGCCAAATTGTGCGCCGCCCCCCTGGGAGCTCCCATCCTCGGTCTGCAAAGGAATAGCCTGGACTCGAACCTGCAATGTCCAGACTATAGGGCTCATCCTGCACTCCAAAACATTTGTACTTTTAATGAGTTCTTTCTTATGTGATTTTTTTCTTTGTATATACTTATTTCTGCCTTACACACACAATAAAACATGACTGCTGTAAATCTCAAGTGTGGTCTAATAAGATGCTGTCCAAAGTAGGCAATATCTATATGTATAGCCACATTCTTAACATAACAACAGGCATTAAGAAGCTTCACTTTTGTTGCAGAACACCCTGCAGTGTTAGCTATAAATGCATGACTTTACTTTTGCTGTAGCCAGTGTTGTCCATATCACAGGAATACATTTTTCATCATAATCCCCATCATTTTAAAATTAAATGGGCAATAAAGAATATTTCTCAACTTTCACTCGGAGCATTCTCTTGAGCGATCGTAGTGTATCCAGATCATGTTCCAGAAAACCAGCATTGTTGCAGGACAGAGTGTTATATATGTTTGCATCAAAAATTCTCCTTTCTGTCAAACGAAAAGTTGAGAAATGCATCACCCTTCTGATTTATATTACTAAAGTATTTGGGATTATGTTTACAAATATATTGCGATACAGCAAAGGTAAAATAATACTTTTTTTTATGTAAACACTGCAGAGTGTACAGTGGGTAAGTGGTACGTACATACATGTCCCCTGAATCCAATCACTAAGAATAATTAGTACAGTAAATTACCATCTTGTAAAAAGGTTGATCTGCTGGTTCTCTGGACTTCTGAAATTCTTCACTGTTAAAAACTCTATGTTCATAATTGAGATGATCGTTGACTTCCCTAAATAAAGAAAATATGTTTGTCTTTATAGAGATATATATATATATATATATATATATATATATATATATATATATATATATATATATATATATATATATATATATATATATATATATAGAGGTTGCTTAAAGTATTTTAAAGTAGGTCTGCACCTGTGAATGCAAATTGTGAAGTGGTTAATTAATAACATCATTATCACATTGACAGCTCAATAAAACAGGAACTAAAAACAAATATCGCACGGCAAAGTGCATGCATGAGAGGACTGTATCAAACTGCTGTAACAATTCTCACAGAAGTACAAATTTTATAATTAAACACCTCACTGTCTGAGAAATGACTGTGAAGGGATTAGGGAAAGTAGAGGAGGTGAGCAGTAACAAAATATTTTAGATTACTGGTATTTAAAAATGCAAGCACTGCACAAACTGTTTAATACCCCCTTCAGTCACTTGGAGCATAATTGTACAATGTTGACTTTCCTATCTATGTACTTATTTTACAAAGCATACTATATGATGTGTACAATGTTTTGGCAGGCAACTTCTCAAACTCCATAGAATTCACACAAACTGTTTAAATTGTTTTTAAATAGAAATAAAACATTGTTTTGATTACAACGGGAAAATGTCTATTACAGAACCTACCTGAAGATATTGACAATTAACTCCAAGGTAACCTGCTGTATTTGCCAGTTCAGCCTTTGCTGCCACTGTCTCCTTTGCATTCGTAAATCATTCAGCTCTGTACTGGAGCCCAGGTGAGAGAGCTTCAAGTCGTAGTGCATTTTGACACCTTTAAGCCTGTGTTTGTTAGGGGATAATAAGCATTAGTTGTAGGCAGCTTTCCAACAAATCACACAACATTATAACATTATACTATACTATATATATATATAAAATACAAATCTTTAATAAAGCTTTAAAAAAGCTATAATGAAAAATAAAGTATTTTAGGCTGGACACACTTTATTGCAATCGTTATACGTAACTGTATTTACATTTCTAAAGAGGAGGCGCTTCTGCTTTTAAATGAAAAAGTAAGATTTACGATTTAAAAGCACATTGATTTAATTAACAAGAAAAAACTATTTTACTATTAACGCATTTCTTAATTGTGATAGAGATACACAAATGGCTTAACAGGTATCAATTTAATTCGGGGTAAAACCCTACCTAATAAAGTGCTTGGAATTAGATTTTAAAAGCTTTCAGAACAATTTCCTACCTGCTCATGAAACATTTGGCAGCACCCAAAGGGACATCGGGAATATGCAGCTCCCGGGAAGAGGAGGATGATATTGATCCATTATCAATATTTATCAAAATCAGGTCATCCATCTCCTAAAATACCATTCGAAAGATACAGACACAAAAATCAAAATAATGCAAAGCAAAGGAATCACAATCTAGCTGGAATTATAATGCAAATACACATGACAAATGTACCATTATACCAAAAGCAACCCATCTTCCATTTACAATACACTTCCATTAGCTGTACATTTTTCAAACAATAATCTGCAATATACAAATATTGGAAATTCAGCATTAAAATAAATAAATAAATAAACTTTACCGCAGCAACTTCATCAAAATGATTAACATGGCACCCCATGAGAAACGATGTAGGAGCCATTACAAAATCCAGCATCAGTCTGGACAGAATCGGCACGAAGGTGTGTTGCCATTGAAGTGGATGAATAAACAATATGAGGCTCTCTGCAATCAGCGTGAGCAAAGCCCAGTCAGAGGAAAACAAGACAATCCTCTGCTCTGTCAGAATGCACGTCATTATCTGTTAACAGATTACAAAAAAAACACATGTATATCAGTCCAGTAAAATCAAGGAAAGGAATCGAACGATGATAGAGTGTCAGGCTTTACGGCACTGCATAATTCATCCTGACAACTGGACAAGCACTTTTAGAAATGTGTGACATATGTACCACTCATGGTGAATGTGATCAATATTGATAATCAACGTCATTCTGTCAAATGGTTTCAATGTTTGAAAACAAAACTATAGTTTTAGAGACAACTACAAATAAATAGATCAGATATTGCGCTAAATATGTCATTAATGTTCAGTGAGAAAGAAACAGGCAGACAAACCTGCAGAACCTGCTTGGGGTTGAAACATAAGAACGGAAGATGCAGATCCAAATCAACAACCGGGCTATCAAGATCTTCTCTTGACGGAAGTACTATCTGCAGCGGCTTCATGCTGAACACCTAAAATTAGAGTAAGATGACAGTGATCTAAGAGATTACAGTGCTGTACCAGTAATCGCCCAACCACAGGAATAATACAAAAAAATAGCATGATCAACTCCAATATTCAACGTTTCTTACTTGGCTGTTGAACAGTTCCTTTTGCTTGCTTGCATTTACAAACACTAATCTTCATTCCACATGTATGCAGTTACATGTTCTTACCAAATGTAGCTGCCCAGGAGGTGGGCTTGGTACCAAAGCCAATTTTGCAGCAAATTCTTTCACTCTGTCTTCAAAGTCAGTGCCTCTGCAGGACTTGAGCTGAAGGAGCAAACTGCCAAAAACACACAAGTGAATGACTGAGAAAGATATGCAAAATGAAAAGATTGCTCAGAGGTGTGAAGCAGAACATACATTTAAAAATACATTACTAAAAACTGTTCTGGAGCCAGATTTTAACATTAACAAGGCAACACACAGCAATAATGGGATTGTAACATGGGTATACTGTAAAGTAACACACACAACAGTGGCAAGATAAGGATGCTTAATGTATAAATGTTAACCACCTCCCAACCAATGTCAGCATTCCTTCTATACACCATACACCGGTAAAAGCATCAGCTGAAACATCCTTCTACTTCTGACAGTTTTACCTTAGGATTTATAATGAGTGTTTGGACAGGTGGCACAACAATCTGGAACAATCTAATGCAGTGGTTCTCAAACTTTGTTCGTGGACCACCTAAATAATTTTTTTGATCTCTGTGGACCACACAATAAACAGTATAGCTGACTGAAAAATAAGCATATCAAAAATTACTGTAATACTGAGAATAACCACAGACTTGTTTTAATGCAATGGGTGGGCCTGTTTCTGTGAGCAAAGTTATTTTAAAATTGGACTTTTAAAGAACGGTTCTAGTTTACTTTTCACTAACAAAAATTTAATGAGGGGAAAAAAATGGACTTAGGAAACTGATTTAGGTGAAATAATCTGTAAAGTTACAATACATCCATGGGGTACCAGCAGAGTCATAGCTACGAATCACCAGCTATAATCTTTATTTATAAAACTGATGTTTAGATGCTGCTCGCTGATTGGCTGTTACCACGCAAAATACTACAATACATGGCGGAATTTATTTTTGACAAATCACAGTTCAATTAATACAATTATCAATACTTATTAAACTCACAATAATAACACACGTTGTTGTGAGGTCTTTCTAATTGTTTTAAATGAGTGACATTCCTTTCAATCACATTTGATCTTTTCAGAGGCATGACAGTAGAATGGGTAGAATTAGACGAAGCAAAACCTCTGTTGGAAAAAAAAAAAAGCAAGACACACAAAGATGTCAGCAACCTAATGAAATCGAAGCAAACACAAATGCTTGGGCAGCTGCTGTTTTTATTGATATGATGAAACATAACGAAATGGTAATCGACTTAAAAACAGCAAACAGTGCTGACATAAAGCGCAATGACAGCCTGTTAGGGGCATATTCTCAAAGGACTTTCACGCCTGTAAGGGTATTTACACACGTGAAGAAGGGTTTACTCAGAACGAGTGAGAAAAGAATGCACACATCGGGAGCACAGAGACGCGATTCTGGGCGCGCAGGATTAAAAGTAGGCATGGTTTAGCTAATAATAGGAGTTCCCACAGATAGGGGGAAGATATCTGCATTCTGAAATGGCAAAAGACAAGGAGACGCCACGTGTAAACTGCTCGGCCTGACAGCAGGAGTAAGGGGTGCGTAGGAGCTTCAGCCTAGCAGCCATGAGTAGTAAACACAGTTGAAGACAACCGCAATTATGATTAAAACACAAACGCTATGTGAAACAGTAATAATAATAAATTATTAACTTCTGTGTTGTCTGTTGATTTATTTCACAGCAATGTACATGTTTTAATAACTCTAGACGTTGGCATTTGTTTTTCGGAACTACCAAAAAAATAATAAGTCACGTTCATTAGTTCCTCATTCCTGAAGCTGCTGCAGTTGCCTACTGAATGTGATCAAGCACTATACTTCACAGGGATCCATTTGTTTTTTTCCCATGTAAACTCAGCCATCATCATATTACAATCCAACATGCTATATTTGTCAATGAGCCAAGGGCCAATTACAAAACTAAGGTAGGGGTATTATTATTATTAAACTAAAGCTGATAAGTGTGTGGTGTATAAAGCTTATCCATTTTTACAAGTTTGAATAGGCCTGTTTAACTGTGAAACATTGTTTTTTTTTTCACTGGAAGGCTGCATTTAACGTCCTACAACGGTGTAAAAGACTGATACAAAACTATAAGATTTCTTATGCGGAAGAAGCCACTTGTTCTGTATTGAAACGTCATCATTGTGTGAAAGAATATTTTGGGAGTGTTATGTTAACCCTTCTTTGAGTGATGGCGTTCGCTTTGCATAGCTGTAATTATTATTGTCGGTGTGCGCTTCTGTGTAACTATACAATTAATTCCATCTCATTCCATTTAATATGTTACACAACAGTGCTGGGTTTGTGGTTTTGTGGGGGGTTTCTACATCGCTGATACAATGTATTTTGATTTGTGTATTTAATCTACTTTACTTTAATCTACTTTAACTTATTCAGCATACTTCTACTTTCTGCCAGATATGCTTGTTGTTGAAAGGAAATTCTTTCCATCTTTCAAACAAATGTTGTATCTCAAATTATAGCCATTCAGAGGCATGTCTTTGTTCAAGCCATACCTGCATTTGTGTATTTTTTTTTTTACACGTTTTTATTGTATCCATTTTATAAGCAGGATAACCCTGCAGGGTTTGTATGTTGTGTTGCACTAACATACAGCTTTGTGACTCCAACTCAACTACAGCTGTATGTTAATACCACACAGCGCATACCCTGTTATGTGTAATCCCTTACTTTACAAGCTGCTGTGTTGAATGCACATGAGCAAAATACACAAAAACTTTTTTTAACTTGGAGATGTTACCCATGTATGCATTTTCTTCCTGCTTCTGTAGCTGAGTTTTTAAGGTCTCAAATTTTGGGTTTGCAATGGGATCTATAAACTATGCTGCTGCTGCTTCCTTTCTGTAATTATGTAGCCTTTCCACAGACCACCTGAAGGGAGCCGGCAGACCACCAGTGCTCCGTGAACAACAGATTAAAAAAAACACTGATCTAATGAATATCAAACTATATTTAATTAAAAATAGACTTTTCCTCTTTTCATTAAGTGCCTTATGAATAGAGGCCCATTATGTTTAAGATAAACCACACATCTGTCTTTCTGAAGTCCATAGAAAAACTTGAGATTCCCGAATCAAACATATTAAAAAGTATAAACACACTCACGATCATGATAAAATAAGCAAGAAACTTGAAGTAATATTTGTACTCTGTCCTCACTATAACACAATGCATATCTTACCAGGACAGACAGTCCTTCAGGGCATTGTAGTAAGCATATTTAGATATGACACAAATGCCAACAGCAGCGTAGAGTCTTGGAGCTTTGGCGGAAGTCCAGTGCACCTGTCTATTCTGGTAATGATTTCCATCTTCGGGGAACTGAAACAAGTGCATTTTGTTTATTTACTCCTAAAAGTAAAAAGGTGTAGAGTATTCTGATAGGCACACAGCTACTGAAACACACCTCTTATGCAGGTGCCACAAACATTTTTAACCACTATCAGCTTTGGTGGGCATAAACAACCCAGTCTCACGAGAGAAACGTTAACAGATTAACGTTTCTGCATTTCTGCTTTCTGGGAAAAAAACATTATGTGGTTAACATTTTCACATTCAACCACAATGCCTCGTGGCAGCTTTTGTCGCAATTCTCTTTTTATGTTTATTTTCTGTGAACATTAGTATATACATAATCTTGTTTGCTTTTAAACCAATTACACTGTTACAAAACAACTACTATTCTTTAATCCATTCATTTTAATTCTGTACGTGGTCTTGTACTAGTGCTAAAATATACACTGCCTTTTTTCTTTATATTTTTACTCGAAACCTAGCTTTGTATAATAATTTTAGGAAATGACATGTCAGCACTGTACTTGAAGTTGCACTTGAAGTCTGCCGATGAAAATGAAAACAGTATTCGGTTCAACAGAGGCAGTCAGTAAAACCTTGAAATATATCTTGTTTCTATGACTCGATCCCTAATATCCCACAATTCCTTTCAACGTCCCGTCCCTGCCTATTGGCTGAGCGCCGCAGAGCAAGCAGGCTTCAGGTAAATATATAAAGAAAAAAGGCGGTGTATATTTTAGCACTAGTACAACAAGACCATGTACGGAATTAAAAAGAATGGACCCAAAATAACAGTAATTGTTTTATAACAATGTAATTGGTTTAAAACCAAACAAGATTATCCATAAACTAATGTTCACAGAAAATAAATATAAAAAGAGAATTTCGACAAAAGCTGCCACAAAGCACTGTGGTTGAATGTGAAAATGTCACCCATGTAACATTTTTTCCCCCAGAAAGCAAAAATGCAGAATCGTTAATCTGTTAACATTTCTCTCGTGAGACTGGGTTGTCATAAACACTCCTCTTTAGACAAGACTGTATAGTGTTTATGGAGCAAACCTTGTGGGTTATATTGTATTAATATATGAAGTTACAGACAATGCAGTTCTTTGCACTTTGAGCACTACAATTAACTTGTTGCTGCATTTGACAGTTTTTTGTTTTTAAAGTAAGCCATAATCTAATACTTTTCATGCTACAGTAATCATCTTACTGTATGTTTGTCATTTGAGATACTGTATGTCATTTGAGATTTGACCAATTTAATCAGGTTTGTTTTGGTTATGAAGTGCGCAACATAGAGTTAAAGCAATTTTATATAAATGTAGACTACTATAGGAAACTATTTTAAACTGGGCACATTATGAAGTATTTGCTACATCAGCTAAGTTTCTCTGATATCGCTACCCATTACTTTAGACAACAAGAGACCACAGGTTAAGTGTTTCTTGTAAAGTTACAGTACAAGTTTATATTATGGAGTCATTCTGGTAACACATGGTTAATGATTAAACACAAAAAAAATTGCTTTGTTATTGCATGGAAAACTAAACTTAATCTTAAGGTTTAATGGCTAATGTTCACAGCGTACAGCAATGTTCAGGTTACGCAAGTAATGGAAAAAAGCAGCAGCACCTGCACTGGCTGGTAGTGCTGGACCACAACGCCGTATGTCCTGTTCCCAAAGACATCTGTGAAAACCAGGAAATGGAAATGGTCTGCTTTGGATTCATTCGCTACCTGCAGGCCACCTGTTGACAGCAGAAAGGGGAAGCCCATCATTAGCACATTCAAAATAGACACACAGAGGCACACCTAATTGAATGTGTGTATTTACTTAACATACCTGCAGTGTCACAGCTCTGTACGGATATTCTGGTTCGTCTCAAGGGACCTCAATAATAAAGGACTGCATTGACTATACTGATGACAGTTCAATTCTATTGTTCTGGAGGAAAACCGTTCCTATACTGGACGTCACCATAATGCATTTCAACTGAAAAGAAACTTAAGATTTCATAAAAGATATTCCAAGCTACTCTATCCTAGTATGATCAGATCTCGATAATCTACTTGGTAATACTTTCAGGAGATGCTTTACCGTATTTCCTAAAAGATAGCCGCAGATTACCAGTACAAGCATACAGCTAAAATCACGGCACCCTCTCTCTAGCTCTCTCTCGTTGTTAGAGTCTGTTCAATTGATATAATGCATGGAACATCTGTAGACATCACTCAGAACACCTGGCGAGGCCACCCTTAAAAAATGGTTTGTTTGCACCAACTTGAAAACTGATGAAACAGAACAACAAAAGCAATGATCATGACCTATAATCAACAACAACTAAGATCTTAGAAAAGCAAGAAACACGGACTTAAATCTTGCTCAAGAGACAGCAGAGCTAACATCATTACCAGGAGTGCCATGGTTGAACAACATCATACAGCTTCCTTCTGTGGTGCCTTTACCTGGTTGCTAGACAACCAAGCCTCTCTGGTCCTTAAGAGGATCCCATAACAAACCCGTGCATGCCCATTCAACAGTGGAGTTCTTTTAGCGTACTGTATATTTAAAAAAAACTAAAAAACACTGAATTGATTTTATCATTGTGTCTTTACCAGGAAAGCAAAGCTGAGGTAATCCAATCAAGTCAATGTCTTTTGGGACGCTGATGTCTTCTGTGACAGGATCATTGTTCCTCTCCAAAGTTGCAGCGGGCTTTTCTCTCTTCTTGATGAAAGAGCGTCGCCTCTGGGTCCTGTTGAAGTTACTGTGAGCCTGTGATCCTGACACCAGATCCTCTTTAGTCACAAAGGGAGGGACGTGAACCTGCAAAACCTCTGGGTCTAGGAGTGCGAAGTCACCACTCCTTCCATGCTGATGTACCTGGAGAGAGTCACAAAACCATATACTGTTAAAGCATACTGTTAACAAGAATGTGTGTTCAGTCTTTTGTAATTTCAGTATTGCAGGAGGTTTATTCTAGTCAAAAATGTACACAAATCCCTCAGGGAGAGTAGGATACAGCTATATACATGCACTGGCAGCAAAACAAGTGGATTCCTTTATTCTGATTCTAGAGTAAAGTAGCCTATACTGTAAATTAGCAGTGGGGTCATTTTGGCCAAAACAAAAACAGTACAGTAAATTGTGTCTGTAAGAAAGCATACAATGATGAATGGTGTGTTTTTTGGGGGTGGGGGTAAATCATTTTTAGGGTGATTAATGAAATGAAGTCTGTCGAACATATGTATCATTAACAGAGGAATTGCATTGCAGTACTTCACACTGCACTGTAGTGCAGTACTTCACACTTCACTTCACATATACCAGTTAACAAAAGGTTTAAATTACAAAACAACATTATTTATTTAATGGAGTGTAACTCAAAGTTATATGGGTGAAAAATAACAGTAACTGAGGCAAGGTCAAGCTGTAAAAACAAACATGGTTTATTTATTAAATACAATCATATACCAAAAGTACCCATTTATTCAGTATAACAGCATTACTGTGCAGATTGTCTTGCTTTAAAGTGGTGACAATGCCGTGTTGCAGTTATTATGTGAATAATAATAATACAGTTTCGCTATACCGAACACACACACACACACGTTTGTGAAACGGGCCCCTGGTTCTTCGTGACTTGTTGAATATCCATATTTACCTGGAGAACTTCCTTCAGCTTTTCATTTGAAGCTCCAATTACCACACAGGCTTCCAGTATACTGGTGGGGAGAATATCTGCCATCAGTACAGATCAGCAGGGCCTCCTTCACTGGAGTCTGGGTCTCATGGCTGGAGACACCAAATACAACCTTGACACAATCCCCTCTCGAACTCCACACTTCTTTTCAGTAGTGAAAAATCTTTCTTCGTCTCCAACCTGGATGTTGACAAATGTGTATCTGGAATTTAAAAAAATGAATTCAATAAAACAGAAAAAGTCATCCAGTAAGACATGCTGCATTTACCTTGGAGGTGTTTAATGAAATATATGTAAATATTTTAAAACAACTTTTTAAAAGGAGCATGCATTTAAATAATAACATTTTCTACTTTGCTACAAGATTGTCCTACTGTATGTAGGTGTCATGTTTACCCCAAATGTGACCAAGATACTTGGAACAGAAGAAAACTTTCTCTATTGTCTACTGATGCGATCAGCCCAGGCCATTTACTTCCCATTTGAGAACTGTGATATTGAAGTGTAGACATAGACGCAATCCTTTCCTGCCATTCTTACTTCCGGTACTCAAACACACACACATGCAGACACACACACAAACAACCAATGCAAATGCACACACACACATGCAGACACGTAAGATACAATTCACTGTAAAAAATACAAAAGCTACTGTAAATGACATGAAAGCCTAAAATAGGGCAGGTGCAGATTGTTTGTTTTGTTAGAGTAGAGTACATTTTAACAAATATATATATATATATATATATATATATATATATATCTATATATATATATATTATATATATATATATAATTTATATTTACTCATCCATGACTCGTGTTGTGTTCATTCTTTTTGTTTATAACATAAATAAATAAAATTTTAGTAAACCTTTCATTTCATGTTGTAAGGATTTGCAAACCGATTTAAAAATTTTGCTATGATTTTTCCTGTATTATTATTATTATTATTATTATTATTATTATTATTATATTATTATTATTATTATTATTATTATTAACAAATAACTAGTTAAAATGGGAAGACATGTCTGTACTGGTGTAGTTTTAAATCTGTTCTCGACATGCTGGACCCCTGAATATATACATTTACTTGGTTTTCACTGTCCTTAATTTTTTGACTGTGTGATTTCTTATGGGGTAAAAATCTGTAGAACACATGCAATGTTCTGCTGAATGTGCTGTGTGAATTCTAAATCGGTGTGTGGAAATCCCCCAGGGTTTATGGGAATGCCTCAGGTGTGGCAAAGCCAGACTGAACTAGGTGATGGCGGCACAGCTAATGTCACAATGCTTATAAGCCGTCTGCCTCTGTTTTACAGCAGTGAAAGTGTGTCTAGGGTGTGAGGACATGGAAAGGATGAGCAGAGAGCTGTGTCCAACTTTGTTTGGTTAAAGGCACCTTTTATTATTTATTTATTCCAATTTTATTACATTTTTGTTTTAGACACTTATTTGTTCTTCAAACTAGCTTTTCATCTTAGTTTTTCTAAGTGTACTATTCAAACCACATTTGTTCTCTTTTTTGATTTCTGTTTCATCAGATTCCGTTAGACTGCTTTTAATGTAACGGTGTAATTGTTCTTTGGTGTGTGTGTGCGTGTGTGTGTGCGTGTGTGTGTGCGTGACGGTTTGGGATCCTTGTGATGTCAGGTGCTATAAAACTCTGAATTGTTGTAGTTGTTGGGGAATATTTTTTACTTCATTCACACAATCCTGACTTCTAATAAAGAAAATGTATTTGTAAATTGGGAACTGTAATTAGGAAGAAACTACTTGGAACAACAATATACTCCTCTTTTCTGACTTCCTTTCATTGTGAATAACCAGAAGCTATGGGATTTACTGACTGCTGCATTAGCAATACACAGTACATTAGCTTAGGCTAGAATCCCGTATACAGCCCAGTATCTCTGCAGTCCTATCTGACTCAAACAACATCATCATACAGCAGTATCTGTGTTGAAAATCTGGTCTTGCTGTAAAATAAATAAATGAAGAAATGCATCCACCATTTGACTGGCTACTTGCAGAAGAGATCATATGACTACAAGTCACCTGTTCTTAGGTATATTACACAGGTACAGTAGTACCGTGCTACAGGAAATACTTCAGCATGTTCCCAACATTCCTGTTTGCTGGTTTGTTTTATATTACTATGGCATGTATATTGTTGCTCGCATTTACATTTACTACACTATTACAGTACTTACCTACTGTGTAAACCGTGACTTTCCCATTCACATCAGACGGGCAAAAACGTTTTATTTGAATTTACTTATTTTTCATATTCAAATCACTGGCGATAGACACATATAGAGGCAGTGTGGTTCAACAGTTAAAGTCCAAGGCTTGTAACGTGAAGGCCCCCGGTTCAAATCCCACCTCTGCCACTGACTGTCTCACTATGTTTCCCTGAGCAAGTCACTTAACCCCCTTGTGGTCCTTCCTGCGGGTGAGATGTTAAATCAACATCCTACTATAAGAGTGACTCTGTATATAATGCACAGTTCACAGCCTACCTCTGTAAAGCGCTACGAAAGACGATATATCTATAATCAAATCATGTGCTTCTTTTAAAATAATTCTCAACATTTATTAATTCAACCATATTATCCTAAATACAGCTAGACATTTTCATCATACCCTTAATTAATCAATAAAGGGTTTGTGTGTGCCTGTAACTCACGCTAGTCCAGATACACTGCCACTGCGTTACATATTCTGTCGATATCGTCGGCTTCACCTCAGATCCATAAAGAAAGTATGCTGCTTCGTTTTTGACGTTTCGTGAAAGCTGAATTTGGTAATTACACCAAGCGACCGCGATGCAATTTCTTTAACGAACTGTAAAACAGAGAAGCGATGACAGACCACATACCAGCTACCCAGTTCCCTCAGCTCTGGAATTGCGTCTGTCAGCTCCTCCTTCCCACTTCACTCTGACGTGCGTCGACGTGCCCGCGCCGGGTCACACTTTTCTTGACAGCGTGAACGCGCACCCTTTAAAAAAAAAAAATTACTAACATTCAACCTCATTCATTATAAAGTTGGGTGCAGTATATATAATGTATTGTATCTTCAATGTATTAGATTTAATTACATGACTGTTGTGTAAAAATATAATTTCCCATTTTACAATACAGTAGAGGCGACTATTATGGCTACAGAGGAAATACTCTCTGTTAGTGATCTTGGGGTCTTAGTCTCCTTTTCCACGGTCCTACCGGACCCGCAAAGAGCCGTACTGGTCGTGTAGGAGTCGCAATGGAAACGTGGTAATATAAACTATGGCAGGCAGGCAGGCAGGCACCCTGAGCCATTGGGGGTGAAAGCTCTCCAGCAACGCAGTACTGCGTTATGAATCACTAGAGGGCAGCAGGGCCTATTTTAGAATGAAAATCACAGAATGAAAACAGGAAAGTGTGGTTTTAAACAACGCAGTATTTATCTTTAATTTAATTTCCAAACAACTGTTTTCATTGTAACATATTTCATGGTACAGGATGCAGTATTTCATGGTACAGGGTGCAGTATTTCATGGTACAGGATGCAGTATTTCATGATACAGGGTGCAGTATTTCATGGTGCAGTATTTCATGGTACAGGGTGCAGTATTTCATGGTGCAGTATTTCATGGTACAGGGTGCAGTATTTCATGGTGCAGTATTTCATGGTACAGGGTGCAGTATTTCATGGTGCAGTATTTCATGGTACAGGGTGCAGGTGCAGTATTTCATGGTACAGGGTGCAGTATTTCATGGTACAGGGTGCAGTATTTCATGGTGCAGGGTGCAGTATTTCATGGTGCAGGGTGCAGTATTTCATGGTACAGGGTGCAGTATTTCATGGTGCAGGGTGCAGTATTTCATGGTACAGGGTGCAGTATTTCATGGTACAGGGTGCAGTATTTCATGGTGCAGTATTTCATGGTACAGGGTGCAGTATTTCATGGTACAGGGTGCAGTATTTCATGGTGCAGTATTTCATGGTGCAGTATTTCATGGTACAGGGTGCAGTATTTCATGGTGCAGGGTGCAGTATTTCATGGTACAGGGTGCAGTATTTCATGGTGCAGTATTTCATGGTGCAGTATTTCATGGTACAGGGTGCAGTATTTCATGGTACAGGGTGCAGTATTTCATGGTGGTGCAGTATTTCATGGTGCAGTATTTCATGGTACAGGGTGCAGTATTTCATGGTACAGGGTGCAGTATTTCATGGTACAGGGTGCAGTATTTCATGGTACAGGGTGCAGTATTTCATGGTGCAGTATTTCATGGTACAGGGTGCAGTATTTCATGGTGCAGTATTTCATGGTACAGGGTGCAGTATTTCATGGTGCAGGGTGCAGTATTTCATGGTACAGGGTGCAGTATTTCATGGTGCAGGGTGCAGTATTTCATGGTACAGGGTGCAGTATTTCATGGTACAGGGTGCAGTATTTCATGGTACAGGGTGCAGTATTTCATGGTACAGGGTGCAGTATTTCATGGTACAGGGTGCAGTATTTCATGGTGCAGTATTTCATGGTGCAGTATTTCATGGTACAGGGTGCAGTATTTCATGGTGCAGGGTGCAGTATTTCATGGTACAGGGTGCAGTATTTCATGGTGCAGGGTGCAGTATTTCATGGTGCAGGGTGCAGTATTTCATGGTGCAGGGTGCAGTATTTCATGGTGCAGTATTTCATGGTGCAGGGTGCAGTATTTCATGGTACAGGGTGCAGTATTTCATGGTGCAGGGTGCAGTATTTCATGGTACATGGTGCAGTATTTCATGGTACAGGGTGCAGTATTTCATGGCGCAGAGTGCAGTATTTCATGGTACATGGTGCAGTATTTCATGGTACAGGGTGCAATATTTCATGGCGCAGAGTGCAGTATTTCATGGTACATGGTGCAATAGTTCATGGTACAAGGTGCAGTATTTCATGGTGCAGGGTGCAGTATTTCATGGTGCAGGGTGCAGTATTTCATGGTACATGGTGCAGTATTTCATGGCGCAGAGTGCAGTATTTCATGGTACATGGTGCAATAGTTCATGGTACAAGGTGCAGTATTTCATGGTGCAGGGTGCAGTATTTCATGGTGCAGAGTGCAGTATTTCATGGTACAGGGTGCAGTATTTCATGGTGCAGGGTGCAGTATTTCATGGTGCAGGGTGCAGTATTTCATGGTGCAGGGTGCAGTATTTCATGCTACAGGATACAGTGTTTACTCTTTCAGAAACATCCGATTTGGTTCTGTTTACGTTTAATCGGCGACCTTGTTTTAACAACCATATACTTTTTTTTTTTTTTTGTTCTCAATCCAGTGACTTCTTTTAACTGGTTAATGAAAGAGAGCAAAGTGTAGCATTGCTGTCTGTTGCTAGGAGGTACTGCATTAGTGTATTACTGTAGTGTTTCCACTGAGCGGCACCACACTGAGAAACCACACGAGGGCTGCCAGCAGGGGTCAGCAGAGACTCTAATTCCACTACCTGCTGAAGAAAATGGTGGGAGACCTACTGTCACACATGATGACGAACCAAGTTTCTCGCTTACTGCCTCCATCAGCAACATGCAAGACATTCAGGTTACAAAAGGGGAATTCTTTATAGTATTCTATTTCTACTAGAAAACAAGGAATTAGACTAGTTCTGGATCACAGTGGGGTGCTAGGAATTTAGAACACGTGTTTGTTTGTTTTTTTTGGTTTTTTTTTATCCTGTGGGCTGTGATGTACTGTTGAATGTTTTCTTATATAATTGCATAACTTCTGGGTATTAACTGTGGGGTACCTGAGGATTAAGACTGGGTTTGACCCCATACCCACTTCAGAATACCCCTTTCAATGATAGAAATGAAACAGTAGTCCTGACAAGAAGTGTGCAAGTACAGTAGTTGTGATCTACTGCAGTGGCACAGCGTGGTGTGTAGTTAACAATAGTAACTATTGGCAGCGCCCATTTGTTGTTTTTTTCCTCTGCCTTTAATTGAGAAGATCTGCAGTCCAGTCATATTCAGACAGCCACATTGGAATATTTATGATGTTTCAGGGTCAACGAAATGTAGCTCATTGAATCAGTTATTCATAGATTATAAACGAGTTTCAATTTTATAGGCTTCTATAATACAGAAGGCTATTGTTCCCGGGAATAAGGGGAGTAGTCAGACTAACTGGGAACTACTGGCCATCATTGTAAAAGCATCTCTAATGCTCCTGCCTATATAAATAGGCAGGAGAAATCCAGTACCATTCTAGTAACACTAGATGGCACTGTTTTACAAAACTAAAATCGATGACATCTGGCCAAGTAGCTCTGCTCTCTAGAGTTACACAATGGCGTTTGTATAATCGGTATTCATACAACGACAATGCAGAATGTTTTCACTGTGAGGATTACTTTGAACCACATCTAATATCCTTGAAGGTTAGGAGATGTTAAACTCCTTCCACTAACCTTCCCTATGTTATCCAGATTAGCATTACTATACAAAATCTCCCAATCACTCCCTGTCTCTCCCTCTTTCCCTCTGCCCCCCCCCTCTCTTTCTCTCTTTCAGTAATAACAATTGAAGACCTTCATAATATTTCTTTTGCTAATACAAACTTTTTTTTTTTAAATTAGGTATTTCCTTTGGCTGATAAGAGACATCTTTATCTGCTCACAGTTGCTTTCACTTGCTGTGGTTGCCAGACAATGTAACTTTGCTGTTACTTTACCATACTCTTTTTAAAATGTAGCTCTATCTCTTTACTTGCCATGCTGGTGCGCAGCGTGACTTAATTCGGCTTGCACTCTGCTCTGTATACTTCATTATGCCTCTACTAATGGTACCACGCTGTAAATATCTCTAAGCTCCGCCTCTGTACTGCCCATGTTAACTGAGCTTGAATTCAGTTCCAATACATTCGAGCAGTTACAGCAGCCTGGACCTGAAGGGAACCTGTTCTGTGGCTGTGAGGGCCCTTCATCTGGCTATCCGTTTGATCCTTTGTGATGCATCTGTGCACTGTGCATTAAATCTGGTCTTCTCTGCAATTACTAATGCCTTTGCAAATGCAACAACTCAACATGGTGCTTGTCTGTGAGCAATGACAGTAATGCTTGCAGTAGTCGTTTTTATAATTCAGTTCATACAGAACGTCCACCACTCACTCATTCTCAGCAGACAGAAGTTTCAGCTTAAGCCTCACCACAGAAATGCCCACACAGCTCAGGAGAACAGCGTGTCAGAGGCTTCCACCCAGGAGCTGTACAGCAGAGGTCACACCTTCAGGTGTCCAACAGTAGGGTTAGCTGGCCAGTAGGGTCCACCTCCCATACAGGAGAGGACAGAGCCAAACCTGTGCTCCAGTGACTGTATCACTCACCCTGCACCGCAGGAGGCTGTGCCTGTACAAACCTGTGCTCCAGTGACTGTATCACTCACCCTGCACCGCAGGAGGCTGTGCCTGTACAAACCTGTGCTCCAGTGACTGTATCACTCACCCTGCACCGCAGGAGGCTGTGCCTGTACAAACCTGTGCTCCAGTGACTGTATCACTCACCCTGCACCGCAGGAGGCTGTGCCTGTACAAACCTGTGCTCCAGTGACTGTATCACTCACCCTGCACCGCAGGAGGCTGTGCCTGTACAAACCTGGCTTTATAGTTTAAAAAAATATTCCTATTGTCAAGAATGTTTCAAAGAAATCTTAGGTTAAACACACTGTAAATATATTTGACCATTATCTTAGAAAGTATGGTATAGGAATATGATATCGGCAGTTTCTTATACACGCAAACTGTTTTGTATTAAACTACAGTACAGTAAGTGACACTTCTTCAACTGTCCCAGCCTGGCTGACTCAAGCATACTAGACATACCTAGACAGAAAAAGTAAAACTAACAATATTAGAACTCATAATTAACCATTGTGACAAAACATGCATACAGCTAAGAAACAAAAAACAATTCATCTTATTACTGGCAGTAGGATGATGTACAGAGGGAGGAGCCTGCAGGGATGACACGGGCAGCAGAGCATTGTGGAAGGGAAGCCTGTACCGCCACTGACCCTGGTCCTGCTGTTCACTAAGTGAGTGAGAGAATGGAAAGAATTTGAGGGATGCGTGCTTTCAACGATACAAATACTTGGCCTAAGACCTGTCCGCATGTGGGTGTGCATGCCCATTGCCTATATGGTAGCGAAAAGAATTACATTGACAAACTAACATCAGAATCTACAGCTGTGGCTAAAGGCTTTGCATTACAAAATGATATTGCAAAAGTCTATTGGAAGCCATAACAGTTGAGAACTCAGTTGGAATGAAAACCAGCAGACGCAGGGGGTCCCTGCTTGAACATCAGCCAAGCAGACATGATATTAAAAAAAGAAAGAGAAAAAAACCTCAGAAACACAGAGTATATAAACAGAATTATCAAAAGACTTGGCATCCTTTAAAAGGGTCTCTGTGGGACTCCAGTGGCTTCAGAGGGTGGGTTTGAAATGGCAGCAATGTGCCTGCATTCAAATACAGCATTGTCTAGGAGATGTACTGTGCATGGTAATGTTTGGTTGTTATTTAGAGCTACTGAGATAAGTATGAGCATAAGTGCTGCATGATACTAGGAAATTGCTACATGTGAGCCTCCCACTGTGATACTCATTCGAACATTCGTTTGATAGCTACGTTATATAAAAGAGATTCTTAACTGTGCCCCTCTGGAGAGGCAGAGTTTACAGAACTGCTTGAGGCAGGGCTGTCAAACTCGGCTCCTGCAGGGCCGCAGTGTCTTCTGGCTTTCGTTCCACCTGAGCTCTCAGTTACTTAATTGGTCTAATTATTTGATTAACTGAACACATTTAACACTTCTCTTCAGGCCTCAAAATGTTTAATAGGTCGTGTACCTTGAATAAAGTGCACTTTTAAAACCACCAACTGTAAAAGACCCTGAAAAGTATGACAGATTCAACAAATAATTGGATCAGTGATGTTAATTGAGAGCTTCAGTTGGAATGAAAACCCCCTGCGGCCCTCGAGGACTGGAGTTTGACATCCCTGGCTTGAAGGGAGGGGGGCAGAGAGAAGGATTCAAAGAGCTTTGAGGGGGGAGAATCTTATCACACCGCATATATGTGCAGGCAGAGGAACAGCGCTGGATTATATAAAATAACCTAGCTCTACATACACTTTTCATAATAATAACACACAAGCCCTAAACGATCAATCAATTGTCTGGACTGTCTAATAATAACACACTAGCTCTAAACACTCAAGCAATTGTCTGGAGTGTCTTGGTAAGTTGAGTCCATGCTGCTGCTTGTCAGCCTTGTCATAAAAAGATTAACAGATGAAAATGGTGCAAAAAAAGGGTGAAATCAGCTGTGTAAAAACCCAAGCGCAGCAATAGGAGGAATGATTGACATTTGAGAGCTACAGCCAGCACTCATATATCTGACCCTATAAAATGCTGACTTCAATGAGGGTTAAACGCATGTGATGCAGATCTGATTGTTTCATTTTGTTCTGTTCTAACCCTTGTTTGTTGTTCAGGGAACACAAAAAATACAATGTCAAATACATAGCTGAAAGGACTGTGTTTTAAAATAAGTAGGCTTCCATTTAGATGTACTGTATTGGTTTTGTTGGAACAGTACTATATTTTCAACAGAGGTATTTTAATTCAGAACGATAGGAGTCTGAAAACATCCCTTGCCAAAAGAGACGACCGTGGACACGTGGAATGTAATACAGTACATGCTTTTAAATCTGGTACGTATTGTAGCAGTAAGTCAAATTCCTCTTGAACAACCAAACAGCAAAATTAAATTAAAATGTTACCCATGCACAGAACTGCGTAAAACTTAAAAGATAATGCAATTTAGCAACATATTTAAAAAAAAACAACAACACAGTTTCCAGGATTAAAACAGTATCTAAAGTCAGTATTCAAAATTGCAGAATATACTTCTCGATAAGGCCTGAATGGCACAATTCACTGGCAAATGAAAGTGCACAGAAGCAACTAGAAAAAAATACATCACGATTTCATGATACATTCATGATTTATTGTTTTACATTACAGTAGCTGGTCTTGTTCGCTTTGTTGTTGTTGCGTTTTCGTCAGGTGAAACTAACTGCACAATAAAGACTGGCTGATTTGCACAATCGAGAAAAATAAACACAGACTGGGGCGAATAATCAAATAAATTGTAAGATTGAAGAGATGGGCTTGTATCAGAAAAGTGGTGAAGGAGTCGGAAATCATGTGTGTCGGGTAAGAGCATTAGTTTATCACACACACACACACACACATATATTAAAACACGATTGACATGTATCTGATAACTGAGCGCTGACTGTACACTGCAATATGTAGTATGAGTTACCGTATGGTAATGGGAAAGGAATTTTACATTTCGTTTTGGATAAATGTTAACAATCTGTGAGGCAAGTTACTTTGAAAACAGCAAAAAAAGGAATATGTATGTTTCCATCTGTATATAAAGAATAAGTGGGTAAGGTTTTTTTTTTTAATGACACGTTTATAAAATGTGAACAGATATTCAAAGTATTCCAAGTTTTCTTTTAGCAGAGTTATTTTTGTAACATTGTTAGTTGATGGGACAATTCAAAGTGGGGTTACCGACAGCTGTGTATTTAGCAATGGAAATAATGTATTCTACTAGAGACCCAGAAGAATAGGGCACCACACTTTCTGAAGCATGGCTTGTTGTGTGACATGTGCCACAAAAGTACATCTTCAGTCATTCCTTTAAAAAAATGTATTTTTAACTGAGCTGGTTATGTATAGCTCCCTGTGGTTTGTGTGATATGTTATTGGAAGCTGTAAACTATTCACCTTGTGCCCTATTCAGTTGAGATATTAGTTGGAGGGCACATTGATATGTGTAGGCTCTACAATAAATAAAAAATATATATATTTTTTTTTAATTTCGTTTGCCTAGTTATTTTACCCCCGATTTTTCTCCCCAATTCTGTTTATCCAATCATTTGTTCCCCTCACCACAGCAGTCCCCCACACAGCTGAGGAGAACTGCAGGTTCAGTGGGTGTCCTCCAATCCCACGACCAGCTTCTTTTTTTACACCCAGGAACTCGAGAGCAGATGAGCTACCGACCTCTGGAGGACAAAGGCCAGTCCTGCAGGTGTCCATCCTTGAGCTCACTGGACACTTGGCCAGCGGGGTTCGCTGTAGCACTATGAGGAGAAAGTCTATGCTGGTTTTGCCATCACTATGACAAACCTCAGCGCACACGTCAGCCTCACAGAACATTAGGGTCCAACTGCATGACAACTTGGTTATCAGAGTTAGAGGCAGGAATCACATATATATGTTGGGTCTAAGTGGTGATTGGACAGCGGTGGGGCTTTTCATCATAACTTTGATAATGCAAGATGTGATTTTGATTTAATGAATTAATTTCTTGAGTTGGTTGCCCCTGGCTCAATCATTAAAGAAGCAATAATGTTTGAGCTCTAGACTAAAAGCAATTTGTCAAAAAGCTAAATTAAATCACTGAGGGAAGAACAACAAAACAATAGCACATGCTGAGAAAAATTGAATATATATGTATTTCCATAATAGAAAAACAAAAGCTAGTCAGAAGGAAAATTAGTTTACTTCTGCAAAGATCGATCATCCACGACTTTGACAGCATTTATGAACTCAGTTCTGTAAATGAACACAGCCTGGGGGAATATCACTTAATAGTGAGAATATATTATAACAAATATTACGTTTCTAATCAACAAAATCTAATCTAATGTCCGGAACCAGTTAAATAATATTAGCATCATTAAGCTATTCCTTCAGGCCTTTTTGGTACCCCAAATTATCCAGCATGGATTTGTTATTTCTTTTGTAGTATATTGAGCTGCATATTTATTTGAATTACAAAAGAAAAAGATTGTAGTTTGTCTGGACTTTGCATGTTTAGAACTCCTATTAAGTGTTCCAGCTGTATACCTTTACCAAGGTCTATATTGATCTAATGGGAGATCTGTGTTGCTCTATGGTTTGTTTACGTAATGGAGAATGAAACAGACAAAAGCAAGCTGACCATTATTCAAAACTCACGCCTCTGGCCAATCAACCAATGACATTGGAAATGAGGTGATGCATGCAGGTTTCTTGAGCATGGAAGCCAGTGAGATAGGTGGCGCTCTCCTGAGGGCAAAGAAGTGCATGAAGACCCAAAACAACGTGAAACAGAACAGAAGATACAGAGAGAAATGAAGCTGAGTGGAGCCCAAGGAAGCCGAGAAAGTGGTGCAAGACAAGTCATGAAGAGGATTTCACGGCTCATTTTGACTTGCTGATCTTTAATCCTGTAACTATGTGTTCTTTGCTTGCAGTTTTCTCTTCACTAGTTCTTTCAGATCAGTCAGATGCAATGTCTCTACTAATTCATTCTTTGTAGCTTTTTTCAAAATCCCAGGATTTGCATGTCAGCTCCTCACAGTTCTTCCTGGAAGTCAGCTCACAGTTCATCTTTTACTTTGCTGAGGAAGGGCATCAGAATAATTGGTGGATTTCTCTACTATTATATTAAAAGCATTTTTTGATATTTCATGTAGTCTTAAAGGCTATAGATCCCCACCGTTGTTTACTGTCCCTAGCTTGACTGCCCCCATAATTTCAGTCACCAATTAAGAAAAGTATTATTTGCAGTGTTTTCAAAATCCATCAATACAATATGTTTTTCTAACTTCATATGCATGGTTGTACAGACTTTAAGATAAATGAATCGTACGGCACCTTATGTGCAGGGTTACCCAGAGAATAAACTTCCAAACACAGCTCACCCAACAGCTGCACTATGTTTGATAATGGCATGTGTTGAGAAGTCATTCAGTTGATAGGCTAACAAACAGCAGCCAAGCAGCCAAGGAAGACATTCTGCACGTTTAATAACCCTTCTGACCTTAAGGACTCGGAAGAACCAATAAAATAAAATAAAAATGCTGACATAGATTTGGAGAATTCCTGGAAAATAAGAAAAAGTGATATTTCATGTAATGGTACTAATTTCAGAGCCAAGTTAAAATGTTGGGCTACGTCAGCATGAGTGAGATTTCTGTATTTCATGCAAATGTGTTTACATTCCATTTACAATTGAGAACAGAATTTTGTGGCTGAGTTTTCACAATCTGCCTACACAGAAAAATGTAGGCCTATTGTTTTAGTCTTGTCATAAAAAGCACATCCCCTCTTCTGTAATGACAGTAAACAAATATATGAATGTGCTGCCTGCCATGTGTGTGTGTGGGGTGGTTGCTGTATAGTCCAGTTTCCTCCTGGGTTTTGCTGTAGGGTGTAGCTCCCGGTTCCTACGCGTCAGCCATGTTGGAATGCTCTCCCCCAGGATGCAGTGCTCCTGTGTCAGAGAGCGCAGCCGGAGAAGAATTGAGACTGCACTAGAGGCAGGTAGGGGCAAGATCCCTTACACCAACTAATCGCAAAATTAACGGGATTAAAGCACTTTATAACAACAAAGCGCACCGGGAACCGAAAGACACAACCTCAGACTGTCGCCAGGGCCCAGAAAAGTGAGTTTTGTTGTTTTGTTTGTATTTTTTTTAGATTGAAGGGTTTAATTTGCTAAAAACATTTTGTAACTAGTATGGAAATGTGTGTGTTATAGTCTTCTTAGCTGTCGGAGGGGGCTGTGACACTGGTTTTTATGTTTCCATTCTGGTCTCGGAGAAGGTCTGAAAAAACCCAAAGGAACTGACCGTTGCAGTTTGGAAAATGATTGTATTTATGTTTCAAATGTGGGACATTCAGATGCAAACGTGCTCTTGTAACGTTCTCTGAAACAACATATCTGCCTAACACTACTGTCTACCGACTTTGCCCTTTTCCTTCGCCTTTCTCGAAAACTAAGTCGAGTACCTACAACTGTTGTACACACTGTACAGATTATTATTATTATTTTTTTTTTGATGCAGAAAATTAACCAAATTGCTCTGTAGATTTTACGCAGGAATGCTTTGAAACCATCTTTTTTTTTTTCCTAACCCAGTGTGCTTTGAAATTGACTGCAGTACTGTATACTGACTGGCTGACACTGTAGCAGCAAATATGACAAACTGGGATTCGGTTATCAGCCCCAGAATCGAGCAAATCAATGCATGATGTTTATATTAGACAATAATTGAAAGGTTACACTTTATTAAATAGCCCCAGAATCGAGCATCGTCGTTAAATCAATATGATGTTAGAAGTATTAGAAATTGTTACCTTATATTATATATATATATATATTATTATATATATATATATATATATATATATATATATATATATATATATATAAATATATATCTATTAAATAAGATTATATATGATAAATTAATTGCCTTTCTTTCTAGCAGATCCTCCCCTTTGCTAAAGTATTTGTTGTGCATAGAATAGGAAATTGTAGTAGAGAAGGCTGGGTTATTTTTAGACGCAATTGCCTCCACATTGCATGTACTACAAATACCACTACTTCCGTTGCTGCTTGGGCAATTATTAAATTATTACACGTATAAATCTGGTAAATTCAAAACCAGAAAGGGCTGCAGCTGGCCTCTACACCTATTTATAATACCAGCGACATGCTACTGCAAATTCAAAAGCTCTTGCCGAATTACAATGGAGCAGTCCAACCAGTCACAGTTTTAGAAGAAGTTTTAAATGGTGAAGGGTTTCAGTTTAGAGCAGTGATTGCCAGTACCCCTGGTATTGAGATCTGGTATGGTGAATCTCAGTGAGCTCAGCAATAAGGTGAATAAGAATACAATGAAGTCAACTGTTTATTTACCACTTATCTGGCTTTGAGTCAGTGGTGTCCAGTACATTGAGTTAGCAATACTTAAAAATACTTTATAAAGTTGAAAAACTTATCAGACCTGGAAGCTGGTGTATATATTGTGATATTTTTTGTCCAATAAAAATCATCCATTAGCATTAACACTGAGCATTTTTAATGAACTAAAATTAAAGAAACATCTTAGTCAAGTACACAAAATGTTTTCCCCTTTTGCTTGCTTATGTGTTATGGCTTGTTCAGATTTGCCCCTAGATCCACAAAAAAATCTCTTGTGATCCACCAGTGCATAGCGATCCAAGTTTTGTAGGCAATCTTTACATCAGTGATATAGTACTATCCTCTTTGGGGTAGTATGCAACAAATGTGTCATTAGCTTTGCAGAAGAGATCCATTTATTTAAATAATGCAGCAGGAAGCATGTATTAAACTGTGCGGACTGGTGCACAATTACACTGCGCTGATTACAGGGCCAGGATGTTCTACCTCCTTTTACATCCCTCTGGATTTGAGGAGGAAGACGCCTTTTTCCTTACAATAGCAATGGCTTCATATCCTTGTTTGTCTTTGTCTTAAAGCTGCAGTGTCCCTTTTTTCTGTAAATACTTTTCTGCAATGCTTAAGAAAAAAAAGCCTACAATACATGCAAGTTTTTTTAGGAGTGAACATGTAGCTTACTACAGTACATCCTTGCCATAATTTATATTTTGCCCCATTTTTGTTTTTCTTCTGTGTCTTTGGGGTAGATGTTTTTTATACCTTTGACTGTCACGACTATATACCTCAGTGGTTGATATGGGTGCTGGTTTATAAAGAAATTCCTGCAGTAATTGCTGTGTTTTAATGTACTGTTCGGTGAAGAATGAGGCCAGCCTTAAATGTGAATGCCAATTTTAGTTCCAAAGGCTTAAACCCATACATTGGAATCTTTGCAAACACTACCTACAGTATATAGATGAATCAGACATAACAGTTCTGTAGATATTTCTGTGTACTAACCTTGCAGTTCAAACCATAACTAAAAACACAGGAAATGTGCCTAGCTGAGCAGGCAGCCAGGTACAGCAGTAAATTGCCAGTCAGTTTGATTATTTGTATTCTCAGTGAAAAAACTAATGCAAGAAAATGTAAGGTATTTTTAGTGCCAGTTTGAGCCCTTTTCCAGTACAGTATAGATAGAGTAGGTTACATCAGAAAGCCAGAAAAGGAAATTGCATGTTCTAACAGTATTGAATTTCATACTGACAAAAAACAGCTGTATTTTCTCAGTGGATCCTGAAGATAACAGTATAATTTTTTGTCCATGTAGCCACGGGCTATACCCCTAATTGTCCTTGTTCAGATAGTTATTGATAATTAGAACTGTAAAGGATGCTGTCTTTGTGGTGCTTTGCTTGGTGTTTTACAGATCACAAAAGCTTCCTACTACTTTTTAATAAATAAATAAATTTGTTTTTATATAGTGTCTTTCATAGTGGACCACCATCACAAAATGCTTTACAAGATAGGAGACTAGGGTGTGTGATCTGTGCATCAGCTGTAGGGTCACTTACAAGAACGTCTCACCCAAAAGATGGAGCACAAGGAGGTTAAGTGACTTGCTCAGGGTCACACAGTGAGTCAGTGGCTGAGCTGGGATTTGAACCGGGGCCCTCCTGGTTACAAGCCTGTTTCTTTAACCACTGGACCACACAGCCTCACAGTATAAGAATCCATTATTCTTATACTGTGAACAGCTGGTTTCTATGGTAGCTTCAGCTGCTTGAACGTGGATTTACTTTTATAATCAAATGTTAATATACTGTAAGTACAACTGTTGGGGTAATTCTTGCATGTACTGTATTAGCCTATATTTGAGATGCAAAACTCCCTAAACGTTGGCAGAGGTATTTGTGATGGAAGGTGGCTTCAGCAGAACACTGATAAAGCGACACACAGTATACTGAATTGCATGACATTCACTTTTTTTATTGTAGGTATTGCTGTTCATGCAGAGTATATGATACCATTGTACAGTATATAGACTACTTTGTTCTAAAACTATGACGAATGTGTGGACCTTTCTTATACCGGTTAAGCAAATTTATTTGAACTTTATTTGAATCTCCTGATATTACGTTCTCAAAAGAAAAAGAATGGGTAACAGAAATTAATTTGTCACTTAAAAAAAAAAAACTTGAGAGGGCCTCTCTCATAAGAGATGTGCACCTCACTTCCTCAGGTCACCTGGCCTCTTGACCGAAACCAAAAATATAGTATTGAGTAGAGCACAGGCATTGTTACCTAAAAACAGGTTTCTTTAAAACAGGGGTGGCCAAAGTTGGTCCTTCCACTCCTGGTCTTTGTTCCAACCCCGTTTGTACAATGGAGAGGGAAACCATCCTTCTGTGCAGTTATGTTGCCTTGCTGTTAATAAATAGTATGTTTTAAAACAGGGGTGTCCAGTTACAGTCCTGGAGGGCCATTCCACCCCAGGGTTAACAGGTACAATGATATCATTAAATACTTCAGGGTCTGGATGGAGGGTTAATTGGTTCAGTTAAACAATTTTGAACAGGGTTGGAACCAAAACTAGGAGTGGAAGCCAACTTTGGCCACCCCTAAGTTAGAGCATTGGAGTTGTACAGTTTTTTTTTTTTTTTTTTTTTTTTTTTAAATATGATTTTTTTTAAATGTCTGTGTTTTAACTTTGTAACCGAAAACACAAACGTTTATTATGGCATCCTCAAATAATATGTGCCGTGCTCCAAATTATTTGCAACTTTTTTTTTCATGGCCATGGTAACTTTATCATGGAATTGCCCAAATATAAAAGTGTAAAAACAAGAGACAACATGGACAGTCTTTTCCGCACCCATCACCCAAGAGCAGCTGTAAGGGCGTCCCCTTACAGTAAGTGTTTCAGCAGCTGTGCTCACCCTTACTGAGAGCCAGGCAAGCTGATGCAGGCCTAATGCATGTACTGGCAAGGTAAGGTCCATGTATGTAATGGAAACAGTTTACAAGTCCTAAACACTAACAGCCTAGTGACCAGTGAAGGATATTTATTAGCTGCATTTGTGTAATGTGGAAAAGCAGAGCTGTGTGTGAAGAAATAAATAACATTAAACCCTAGGCTACTTTTTCAAAAGAGGAATGAAGGAGAGAGCACAGGGCCACTTTGATAATGCATTATGTATTGCTTGTTAAAAACAAGGTTAGCAACTAAAACATGGCGTAAAATAGCATGAGGAAATCAGTAATACTAGAATGTTCTACTGTGCACAGCTCTGGGACTGAATCCACCTCCATAAGCCCTTGAAAGCTTGGTCATATAAATTTATTGCATTCAAATTAAATATGTTTATTATATATTTTCATCAGTGTATTTAATGGATATGAAGGAATACTTCAGTGTTAAACTATGTAGCAAATGATCAAAGTGTTCTACGTTAATTTAATCAGAACCTCATTCTGTACACCACAGCAGTGTTCCTCATCCTGCTGCCTGTGATTCAATCAGAACCTCATTCTGTACACCACAGCAGTGTTCCTCCTCATGCTGCCTATGATTCAATCAGAACCTCATTCTGTAAACCACAGCCGTGTTCCTCATCATGCTGCCTATGATTCAATCAGAACCTCATTCTGTACACCACAGCAGTGTTCCTCATCATGCTGCCTATGATTCAATCAGAACCTCATTCTGTACACCACAGCAGTGTTCCTCCTCATTCTGCCTATGATTCAATCAGAACCTCATTCTGTAAACCACAGCCGTGTTCCTCATCCTGCTGCCTGTGATTCAATCAGAACCTCATTCCGTACACCACAGCAGTGTTCCTCATCATGCTGCCAATGATTCAATCAGAAGCTCATTCTGTACACCACAGCAGTGTTCCTCATCATGCTGCCTATGATTCAATCAGAAGCTCATTCTGTACACCACAGCAGTGTTCCTCATCCTGCTGCCTGTGATTCAATCAGAACCTCATTCCGTACACCACAGCAGTGTTCCTCATCCTGCTGCCTGTGATTCAATCAGAACCTCATTCTGTACACCACAGCCGTGTTCCTCCTCATGTTGCCTATGATTCAATCAGAACCTCATTCTGTAAACCACAGCTGTGTTCCTCATCATGCTGCCTATGATTCAATCAGAACCTCATTCTGTACACCACAGCAGTGTTCCTCCTCATGCTGCCTATGATTCAATCAGAACCTCATTCCGTACACCACAGCAGTGTTCCTCCTCATGCTGCCTATGATTCAATCAGAACCTCATTCCGTACACCACAGCAGTGTTCCTCCTCATGCTGCCTATGATTCAATCAGAACCTCATTTTGTACACCACAGCAGTGTTCCTCATCGTGCTGCCTATGATTCAATCAGAACCTCATTCTGTACACCACAGCAGTGTTCCTCCTCATGCTGCCTATGATTCAATCAGAACCTCATTCTGTAAACCACAGCAGTGTTCCTCCTCATGCTGCCTATGATTCAATCAGAACCTCATTCTGTAAACCACAGCGTGTTCCTCATCATGCTGCCTATGATTCAATCACAACCTCATTCTGTACACCACAGCAGTGTTCCTCGTCATGCTGCCTATGATTCTGTCGGAACCTCATTTTGTTCCATCAGTGTTCCTCGTCATGTGCCTGTAACCACATCTGGCCCGTGGCAGACAATTTATTGGGCTGCAGAGCAATGCCATAATAGTAACTCATGTGGCTCGCCACACAATTTTAGGGCAGACCACGTTTACTGTATTCATACAGAATGCATGACATAGGCACCTGTACATACATATAGCACCGGTACTGTACGTATGTGTAAAGGTATCATTTTTGGAATCCAGTTATGCTTTTCTTTAAGCCCTAGTAATGTAGCACTAAGCATGTAGTATGTAGTCTGATAATGCCATAATACATATGTAGATTTCCTTATTCATGACCTTTAGTTTTAAAGTGTCCAGAGACTGCAGATAGATGATGCCCATGTTAGCTAGTACTCCAGCTTCTGCAGTTAAATGAAGTGTGTAAGCAGCTTGGCAGGGAAAGGGTTAAAGAGCGAGATTAGAAATGGTACTGTGACGTTTCTTGAGCAGTCGCACTTGTTTTTCAGAATGTCATTCTCAACAATATACCGGCACACACTAAATGTACTGTATGACTGGTGTTACCTTAGCATTGATTTCCTTAATTAAAGTAAAGTTTTAGGGGAGGTAAACTGTATTTACCGTATAATCGTAAATCTCGAAAAACTACTCACTTCTAAATCTTTTGTAGTCATTTTTGTATTACTTTAGTATAAATACATGTTAATTTGGATTCATATGTTGTTTTTTTCGGACTTTATGTGAATGAAACACACAAAAGCGCCCGTTTTCTCATTGGAAATAGTGATATTTTGAAATATCACTGTCCTGGTCACAAAAGCAAAGTCTGTGGGGAATAATAGCCATTTTCTATACTTTTGAGGATTAAGCAATTAGGAAATAACACTTACTACCCAGGAACAAAAATTGTGTTACATAGTGTTACTACTAAAACGTACAAAATGCCATTGAGGCAAGTAAGGGAACACAGTATTAATACAATAATAATACGAATTGCAGGTATTTCTTACCCTACCAGTGTCTTGTATGCATTAATACAATACACAATAAAACACTGATTTAAGAGAAATAAATGACTTGTTTCAAACCTGTGCTTTAATGTAGTCTATATTCAGGATTCAGATTGAATTACTCTATATAGTATGACTGAACCAGGCTTGCAGTCCAGCATTCAGGTACCAGTAACATATGAGATACTGTATATGATGGCCTGTATTGAGAATATGAGCTTTTAAACGCTTGGTCATTCTAATATTACTTAAAGTGGGTTGCCCATAAATAAACTGAGGGGCTGATATATGAAGTGCTCCTGATCCACGTCATTACTGCATTTACTTAGCACTCTGGAAATCCGTGTCAGGAAGAAGTAGTGATAGAGAGGACTCTCTCTTCCCTCCAGAAGCATGCCATGTTATAAAACCCATTTTCGCAGAACTTTGGAAAATTGCTTTTTTGTTGTGTACAGTACAGAGCTGCATGGGTTAAACTAGGTTTGTGTCCTGCATTGGAACGCTATACAGGTAAGACAGACATTAGGAAAGTATCTTGTGCCACAAATGGTGAGAAAGTATATGGAGGTGGCCTTTGATCTAAAAGGGTAGGAGAGGATCTCAAGTAACATTCTCATTTTAAAGCTTTCTAACATTGCTTATGTAAATGAGGTCGAGTAACAGCTGTTGGTCCACTGGCTCTGGAATCGCACTATTGGCTATCGCAGGAAACATTACTTGACTATGATCAGAACAGTCAGATGGAGGCTAGAATTAATTTATAAAATATAGGTGTCAAATGGATTCTTTTATATATTCTTATAAATATTTTGAACAAGAAGCAGATGTGTAATATTTTATTTTTATGAAAACTGTCGGGTCATCTTCACCTACAGTGTGTTATTCGAAAGTGACCCAGAGTTCTGTGCATGTCTTGTGTCATTGGGAGGTGCTGTGCTGGTGCTGTGCTGTACTCTACTGTAGGGGATTTGGTGCAGGAATGCCTGAAGTATGACTGCAGCAGAGGTAAGTGGACACACCAGGATGATGTTGATAATTAATGGCTGGGGTTCCTGCTGATGGACGTCCTGGAAATTAATGATTTCTGTGTTTAGCATTTTTGTCTTCAAAGTTATACTGCGCTTTGGGCAGGAAAGCATTTTTGTTTTCTGCAGTCTCCATGATTAACAGGATGTGTTTCTAGTCTGGCTGCAGTAGAACTTCCTTCCTTTCATCATTTTAGACTAGCTTGGTGAATACATTGTCTGTTTCAGTGCTTTATAGTCCACCAATAGTATACTGTATATACAGTACACACAAATATCTAGCCCTACTGTCCTGCAGTACTGTACAATGGATCTGCTCAGTGCTTAGACTACAGTACTAAAACAGAAATAAAGCCCTTGCAAAGTTGACTTCTTGTTGCTGCAAATAACACTTGAGGACTAACTCTAGCACACTGTAAAAAAAAAAAAATATATGTTTTAGTAAACTGAATTTACCCCATTGGGCCACCATGTGTCACTGTGTGCTAGTTAAATTCAATAGAAGAAAATGGATACATATACATACTGTATATAGGCCTGTATTCAGGGAAGTGGTCTTCATTTAAAATTCCTAGTTCTAATCCACTTGCTGTACAGACTGATACATATACATGGATTGATGTACAGTATGAGCATGTTTATTTATAACATGACCTACAGCAGGGTTTCCCAATCTTGGTCCTGGGGACCCACGGTCTTCTGGTTTTCATTCCAACTGTGTTCTGAATTACTTACTTACTTAGACTTTGTCCTTCACTTTTCTCCCCCTCGAGTTCTTTTGAGCAGCTACTTCATGCACCTTGTTCTGTTGGAAGCTTTCTAACAAATGTCAAGCTTAGTTTGCTCAGCCCTGCAGGTTCTACAATTTCAGGGTGTTCTTGGCTCAAGTTAGGTAGTGTGAAATTGCAGCAGGAATGCTCTGAGATAAGATATTATAGTCCCTGTGTAGGGCTTTGCAGGGATTAGTTCTGGGCTTAGAACATTCAGTGTTTTTGTACTTCGTTAACACTGTGCTTTCCCAGCCATGTTTTCAGTTTGGAGACAGTGAATATGACCTACAGTCAGGGCCGGCCTCAAGGCAAGATGAGTGAGGCGGTTGCCTAGGGCCCCCACCCTTTAGGACTGGACTGCCGTGAGACTTAATGTGTTCGTTATGTGCACGCAAAACGCTCAGGGGTGCAAATAGGGCGATATAGTGCTAGATTCTAGCAGTAGGGTACCTCATATAGCACCAGCAACATTAAATTCTGGCGCCAGTAAACATGTTTAATTAGTAACCATAGATGATGATAGTTTCTCATTGGGTCTGGACTACTCACATGACCTGCCCACACTCACCCACATACACAGGAGAGAAGGTTTGTGTCGTGTGGGAAAGTGATAGCAAACATGTCGTAGTGCACTTTGCACTTTACACAGTTATCATCAGCAAGTCAAATGGTTATATGGGCAAGTGGTAGACTTAACAGGTAACAACACATTGTAAACCTCTTCATTTTACAGTGAAAGTTAGCTTTGCAAGTTTATAAACACATTTTGTTCATTATAAAATACTCATGCTTTGGTTAGACTCATATAATCATGGATTTATGTTAATCTAATCCATTAGCACAAAGCTGATCAGGAGTTGCTGTTTTGTTAATGTGTCGCATTTGGGCTACTCGGGTCTCTTCGGTTTCTTAATACAGCAATGTTGGTGTAAAATACTCTTTCTGAATGGACTAATCTATATATATATATAATATATAATCTAAAACACCCTGTTATAAGTACATGTTTGTTTACAAATTCCTCTTCTTAAAGAATGTTACAGGCTGCTGTGAGTCTTGCCACGGAGAGAGATGTAGCACAATTTCCCTTTTACAAAATATGACAAATATGGGTGTGATTAGGTATGGGGTACATTTTGTTAAAAGTATTTACTGTAACACAAAACACTAAAAACTAATTGTAGAGGGGGGGGGCGCAAAGTGTTTTTATTTATTTATTTGTTTATGTATGTATTTATTTCTGCCTGGTTCTTCTCGTCGCCAACCTGTCAGAACCCACATAGTCGTGCATTACAGTATTTTTCAATAGGCGTATTGGGGCAGGGTCATTTTAGAAAAAGTTAAATTCCGAGGGCTTTGAATTGGTGAATTATATAAAATATAATATATAATATCACTAATGTTATTTACCGTATCTGAATGTTAGTATATGTAGGTGCCAGTGGTGGTTTGTCATAAGAGGCTACAGAGGCTAAGCCTACGTGTATTTTTGTAAAAGTAAAAAAGCTTACCTCACGTCATGCTTTCTAAGGTCTACTGCTATTGGCTAAAATGTAGCCTCAGAATGAGTGGGATTCTGTGTGTCTTCCACCTGCAATCATCCTCTGTCTGTCAAGTTTTACTGTATTTTTATTGGCTACACGATGCAAGCTTGCGGCTAGCCTCTACCACTCATAATTAGATTTAATCATGAGATATCTGTTGCCAGGCAGATTATAGGTCACGTGTGGCTACTCCTCTTAAGTTTTGAATTCCATACGGTACGTTGTAGATTTTTTTTTTTTTAATGCCATTTTTTTTACTTATATTCCTTATTCCTCGCTTTCAGTTGAGGGTGGGGGGAAAAAAAAAAGCCTACATTGGACCTTCTTCAACGGGGAGGACCAAAACAAAATGGCCTTTTTAATTGCTCGTGTTATGAAGAAAACAAAACTGTGAGTATTCACTGTTTGGTTTTTCAAACTGGCTTGTCCTCTTCCCCGTGGATTTCTGTGAGCTACAGTGATTTAAAAAATCTTCCACAAGCTGTAAAAAAAAGTTTTTTCTGTTATATTCTGTTGCTTGCCTTATGTTCTGCTTATACTGTACTACTGTATTACATTACGAAGTACCTTTTGAAAAGTTTTTATTGCGTATAATAAAAATACAAAAATGTATTTATATATTTATTTAGCTTCCCCACTTATTAAAGTCAGGAGCCGCTACTGGTAGGTGCATATGATTACATGATGCACCTATATACTAAATATAAGATGCGGTTGCTACTGTAGCATTCATTTAATGTTCTGGACCCTGCATTTAATCATCACCGAGTAGGACCAGCCCTGCCTACAGTAGTTGATGTGTTACAGTACACATCAGTACAGTGGCAAATGACTGGGTGTACAAGTTATGAATGTCATTTGTAATAGTCTGATCCATTCCAGGTGTTTTCTTTATAGGACGTACTGTAGTTTCATTTGTTTTTTGAAAGGTTGATTGACACTAAAGCCTTTTTATAAATGTTGCGTTATACTCAAACTGTTTTGTTCTGACACAGTAAGTTTGTGCTGAATCAAGGCTAATCTACTGTAAACCAATGTTGCGCACTATACACTTTGTTCTACATGAATCCTGAGTGATCTTTGCAGCACAGTTGCAGTAATAATGAATATTTGCTGATCAGATTGCCTTTTCTTTCCTCCTTTGTTGGAGGTATGTTTCTTTTAATAACTCTAAAGATCACCCACCAGGGACATGCCACAAACTGCAAAGGAAGGACAGTCATCCTATTTCTGGGGTGAGAAGAGATAAACAAACCCTTAAGGACATGCATGAGAAGTGTGACTTTTTGATTCGGCTGTGGCTGTGAAACAGGATAGCAGATGGATAGTGCAACACAGCTGACTTCAGATAAAACCTCAAGTCTTGGGGTGGCAAGAATAACTGCACAGCAGATTGATTTATTCCATGTAACCATTGGCAGAAGAGTTGAGTCCATGTCAGGACTAGCAAACCAGTATGAGTACCTTTTCTGTTTTTTACACTGGTCCCCAATCTTGCGCTTTACCGTAACTTGGAGTTATGATATACTGCTGAAGAGAATTGCAGTTCAGTCAGCTGATTTGTGGAATGCATTGTAAATATTTCACAGTACATAAAAACTGACACAATACTGCACCATGCAGGTAGAATAAAGATAATACATTTTGTTTTGATTTTTTTTCTTAAGTACACACTTGGCATTTTTGTTTGTAGTGGGTTTTTTTTAAGTCTAACTCATCATACCTTGAGGGCAGGCTAATAAAAAGCCTATTTTAAGAAACTCACAGTTTTCATGGCGTTTTTAAAGTTACCAAAACAAGAGCTGCACCACCTAGGTGGTGGTGTCTGTGTTTCCTAAAAACAAAGAAGCTCGGCGTACTGTAATTCAGCCTTTGTGAATTGTTGCTGTAGTTGCATTAGGGGGCTTGTCACGTTTGCCTCATCTACAGTAGTTTTCATTTTGTGCAGTGTCTTAAGTAGTTGTTGATTTAAAGCATTTTTCTGGTTATTTGTGACAAGGAACATGTTTTGATCTGCCTGTTGGAATTGAAAGTATGTCTTCACCTTGCTGGTTTTAGTAATTAATGTAAGCAAGGGAAGAGGGGGGAGAGAGAGAGAACTGCAAAGTGCAGTTCTACATTAAAGAAGTACTGTAAGCTGAATGAGGATTATTTCGGAGCAATATCCCTGTTTTTATGCTTTGGAAATGCAGTTTTGGGATTTTCTGAACTGTACAGCTGGAGGTATGTGATAAATGATTCTGCTTCATCTTTTTTGTTTTGCGCTTTGTGGATGCTTGCATCCTTGTTTTATCTTTGTAGTAATCTAGAGATTTCCAGGAGCTGACATTTGAAGACCATGCTGTGTGTCTGAAGCTGGCTGGGGCATTTCATGCACAAGACCAAATGTGCTTGAGCTGGGGTGAGGAATTTGTTAAAAGCTTGCCCTAAACAAGAGGCAGCTTGTGTGGAACTTCATGACTGCTGCAGATCTTTGAAACAAACAAAAAACAAAAAACTGGCTTGTAACACAAACTAAAACATACTGTATGCAAGTGTTGGCAGATATACCATACTCGGTGAAACAGCTGTGCTGTACCAATCTAAAACAATTTCTGTTTTTTAAAAATACAATTGTGTACAAAAGCAATATAACTGCATAATGTTTTAGTTATTTCCTTTGCTGTGCAAGATTTCGCAATGCTGGCTGTAAACCTGGAGAAATATTTGTCTCAAGGACAAAGAGACTACTTTACATACTTTAACTGATAAAGAAACAAAATTCTTTCTACCGTACAGTGCTTAATAGAATATGGTAAAAAGACTGTGAGGCTTAGAACATCTGAATCGTAGTTCCATGGTTTTCGTGATTTACAGGTGTCATTGATTAAAATTGGTGTTGGTACTGTACTCCTTTTTATGCAGGTACATCACCTTTGTTTGAGCTGCAACTACAGCAGCTGTTGCAATATAATTAACTACTTGGTGCTTAGCCCAGCTCACCAACATGACCATAGTTGGTGCTGGCAGTATTTGCTGAAAAGATTTAAAGGATTGAGTAATCATGTGGGCTGAATTAACACCTCCACACCCCAGGATGGCCCGTCCAGATCAGATGTGCAGAGTACTCTTCTGAAGCCTGGCAGTGTACAGTTCCAAGTCTGCAGACACAGCCTGTTGTAGCGGTGCTCTTCAGTCATTTCATCGGTCCTTGGCACTTGCTAGGATGACAGGCTTTAATCAGCCTTAAAAATGAACACTTCAGGTATTTTGCATTTAGCAAAACATTTGCACTGCAATGCAATTATTTCTGCTTTGAAGCCAACAAAATCGCACAGTAAGGCAAGTCACACCTACAACAGTCTATCCCACAATCTCACACATAGTGTGTTTGTCAGGCAACACAATAAACTGTATAAAATAATTCTGCATTTCAATTACTCTCTACTACAGCATATAACAGTGGATACTGAGACTTTTTTTTGTTAAGTCTATGTTCTTTATATATTAACAATGGGCAAAAGTTACATTATAGGTATCAAGAAATAATATTATAAAATCAGTGACAAAAGTAGAGAAATCGTTCAAACAGGACAACATGCTTAAAACAATCATACAAACTGATACAAAATAAAACTATAAAGTTCTGATTGGTATGTACAGTAGCTACTCTACCACCATGAAATGCTAGAAATGAAAAACCATTAAGTTACTAAGTATCCAGTATGTTGTTGTCTTGTTAATCTTTGGCAGTGGAGCTGTGCACTGTAGTAATAGTAATGTATCCGTGGTTGTATACTGAATGCCAGGAATATGGTACAGTCAGGCTGCAGTAAGTGATAAAGCAGTACAGCAGGTCAGGGTTGCTGAAACAATGGGTGTCGGTCTCTGTCATGATGGTGGGAAACATTCCAATGGATCTGACTCTGCTGATGACCGTTTTCCTCTAGAAAAGAATGGGGGTTTGAGTGATCTTTAGGATATTGTCTGTAATTATAAAGTCTTGCTATTGGATGAATCACAGGCAGGTACAAAGAAAAGAAGTGGGTCAGCTATGTACACACAAACTGTGGAGAATTTAAAGAATTGTGTGCTGCGAATGTGATACAGTACTAAATAATAAATGTAAATTGTGATTGCGTAGCAACTTATATTTAATTACGCAGGCTTCATATTTCAGAAATGAAACTAATGATAGAAACTGTACAGTATTTCACAGTCTCTGCAGGATTGTCATGTGCCCCTTCCTCAGTTGCTTTAAAGGATGTTGCTCTTTTTTAATTAACTCTGGCCATTTAGAGTGCCCCCAATTTTCTTACCAATTTAAAATGTCCAATTACGTTCCCTCACAGCAGCAGTTCAACAACTGCTCAGGAGAACTGAAGGCTTAGTGGGCGTCCTCAGATCCCACAACCAAGCCAATTTTGTCTTCTACACCCATGAACTCGAGAGCAGATGTCAGTGAGCTACCAGTTTCTGCAGCACAAAGGCCAGCCCTGCAGGTGCACACCTGAGCTCATTAGGCGCCTGGCCGGTAGGGTCCGCTGTAGAGGAGAAACAGTCCCCGCCTGTTCTGCCTCCCTAACCCACGGGCGCACTATGTGATGCTCCCTCCAGAATCCCCGGCGAAGACGTGAGCCTGCATTCCCCTGACTGTGTGACTCCCCTTGCACACCATGTGGCCATGCTTTTACCTTGGGAGACATTCAGGAAGCCCCACCCTGGCCAGTTTTGTGGCCGAGAACATTGCGCTTTCTCAGTGCAAGTTTATTTATTCTTGTTGAGCCCTGCCAAGCCAGTGGGGAAACTTGACTCTCCTGGTAATAATACTGTAATTGTTACATTATGAGAGAGGGCAGTGCTATGTTTGTCCAAGCGATGGGATTTTGGACTGTGGAAATCATGTACACTTTCAAATGTTTGTTAAAGTAACGCAGTACTTAGCTGGTAGACTAATCAAATGATGTAAGCTTAACTTTGAACTCAAACTCAAAGCATTCAACCAAAACTTGAGGGCTGGTGGGAGGGGCGTGGATAAAAAGAAAGACTGCTGGCAAAAGGCCATCCTGATGACTTAGGCAAAATTTTAAATTGAAGTGTAGTATACACCACAGCTGAAAGAATTCATCCATTGCACATTGCAACTTGAGGGTGACGAGAAGACTCTACAAGTGGAATGCTTTATGAAATTATTCATGCAAATAAAACTGCAAAAACGACAAACAAGAGTTTGTAGAAGTGGGTCCACTTTGCGTAGTACAGTAATCCGGTAAAAAAAAAAAAAAAAAAAGTGGTACACCTTTTACTAATACAGTAACATTGAATCATGCTTTCTTGTGAGTTGATATCTTATTAGCATACAGTAAATCTGGGGTACGAATGCTCTTTTACCAGTTACTGTACAGTATGGTATACTGTTTTTTTCAGTTTGTGTTGGAGTCATGCACTCACTGCTTTTCTGTACTCGAAAAACATAAACATACATAAATTACTGTTATGTTAGTGTTTGTCACTCAAAGGTATTATAACGGCACGATAGCACTGTTATAGGTAAGAGCAGCTGGCAGAGCCTTATTTAAACTCGATTTTGAGGGATGTGTTTTCTTGGCCGTTTCAAAACCGATCATGACGGCATTTCATAAAAAAAAAAAAGTGCTGAAAATGTAGTCTTTTTTTTTTTTTTTTTTTTTTTTTTTTTTTGTGCTAAAATAACTCCAACGAGTGTTTGTTTAAACACCGTATCTGGCAGGCGGACAGTACGCACTGGCTGGTGTGCCTTTATTTGGAACGTAAAAATCTGATAAAGTATTTAGCAAGTTACTTTAATTTCCTTGTGCACGCATGGTTTGTTTTTGCTAACTTGTAACTTACGCATGGGCAGTCGGGCTCCACCTTCAGGAGTAACTTAGTGGGTATTCATCAGTTTAATAATTCTCTGTGGGTAATTTGAATTCCTTAGGTCACTGTCCAGTGGTTTTTTCTGTTTTATTTTTGTAATTAATTTAGAACAATTTGTAGATTTTATTTTTCACTTTGACATTATGGGCTTTTGTTGTATTGATCAGTGGCAAAAACTCCTGATTAAATCCATTTTGATTCCATGTTGTAACACAGTGGCAGACATATAGCAAATGACATTTAATAGAGAAAAGTAAGGTACTGCACGCAGGAAATAAATATGTACATTATAAATATCATATGGGAGATACTGAAATTGGAGAAGGACTCTATGAAAAAGACCTAGGAGTTTTTGTTGACTCAGAAATGTCTTCATCTAGACAATGTGGGGAAGCTATAAAAAAGGCTAACAAGATGCTCAGATACATTGTGAAAAGTGTTGAATCTAAATCAAGGGAAGTAATGTTAAAACTGTACAATGCACTAGTAAGACCTCATCTTGAATATTGTGTGCAGTTCTGGTCACCTCGCTATAAAAAAGATATTGCTGCTCTAGAAAGAGTGCAAAGAAGAGCGACCAGAATTATTCCGGGCTTAAAAGGCATGTCATATGCAGACAGGCTAAAAGAATTGAATCTGTTCAGTCTTGAACAAAGACGACTACGTGGCGACCTAATTCAAGCATTCAAAATTCTAAAAGGTATTGACAGTGTCGACCCAAGGGACTTTTTCGACCTGAAAAAAGAAACAAGGACCAGGGGTCACAAATGGAAATTAGATAAAGGGGCATTCAGAACGGAAAATATGAAGCACTTTTTTTACACAGAGAATTGTGAGGGTCTGGAATCAACTCCCCAGTAATGTTGTTGAAGCTGACACCCTGGGATCCTTCAAGAAGCTGCTTGATGAGATTTTGGGATCAATAAGCTACTAACAACCAAACGAGCAAGATGGGCCGAATGGCCTCCTCTCTTTTGTAAACTTTCTTATGTTCTTAGTAAAATGTGGAAAAGTCCAAGGGGAGTGAATACTTTTGAGAGTCACTGTATATTTTTCCAGTGGACCGCTTCCCTTGCTCACAGAACCCTTAAAGGGATATGATGCAAGTTAAAAAGGGAAGCTACTGTCTCGTGAGCACCAGATATTATAGGAAGCTACTGTCTCGTGAGCACCAGATATTATAGGAAGCTACTGTCTCGTGAGCACCAGATATTATAGGAAGCTACTGTCTCGTGAGCACCAGATATTATAGGAAGCTACTGTCTCGTGAGCACCAGATATTATAGGAAGCTACTGTCTCGTGAGCACCAGATATTATAGGAAGCTACTGTCTCGTGAGAACCAGATATTATAGGAAGCTACTGTCTCGTGAGCACCAGATATTATAGGAAGCTACTGTCTCGTGAGCACCAGATATTATAGTAAGTCGTGCGCATGAGATAGTAGCCTCCCATTTTAACCCTTTGTGGTCCTATGTTGTATCAGGTCCGACATTAAAACTTTTCCTTTTCAGTCCGATGTCGGACCCTCTCTGACAGCAACAAAAAGACGTAAAACACAGGTCGCTAGTTGTGTTTTCACTGAGAAAACCTTTCAGTGGCAGAGTGAGACAGATAGGTGCCGAAAAAAAGGGCGTATCTGATAGCCCTCTGCACCACAGAGATGACACAGACATAAACAAAGGAGAGAGCTGCTTCTGCATCCCAAAGAATATCGTATACATTTGCAGAGCTTTTTGAGATGTTATAGTAATAAAATATTGACTTGGATGGCATTATTGAGTTTGGTGATAAAACAAGTGATCAGGAGAGGATTTATCAGTGTGCACGTCTGTAAAGAGGTATGTGAAAAATACAGTGAACAAGGGGTGGGGCTTAGCTGGAGATACAGTACAGTGTCCTTTTTGCGATTCAGTACCTTTTTAAACCTGTTTTACAGGTTTAAAAAAATAACAAAATAAACAGTGCGTGTAAAATAAACAGCGTGTGTGAAAATAAATTGGACCTGACGCACCTGACGAGCGCTAAGGGTTAATTTGCGCACCATGTGTACCTTCAGTGATTCTGTACACTACTATGACACATGTCCTTCATAAATAAAAACCAAAATCCCAAAAAAGGGAAGATAAAAAGCTGAAATGGTTATGACGGTTATAAATATTTGTATACTTGGGAAAGTACACAATAAATAACTTTACTCACTCCAGATGTGTGAATATTCCAGCTGTCCTGTTCTAATATAATTCTATGACATGAAAACAATCATGGCTATTCTGGTTTTAGACCTGACCTGCCCTGCCTAGTGGTGGCTGTACATGTTGTCTGAAGTGAACTCACCTACTGTACCAGTTAAGGAGTGTGTGCTGGAAAGCCTTATCAGAACATGGGTCAGGTAAGGGCGCACTGGCGGCCTTACCTGACAGTTCCTGCTTTTTTTGTGATTGTCAGCTCTTATCAAGTAAAACGTAATTCTTTCGTGTTTATATAAGCAGAGGTTGCGTTAACGCAAAATTTTGCATTCTAGACGCCAAAAAAAATCAATTGGATGGAAAAAATATTTTGTCTTGCGTTCACGGGACGCACAGAACGGAAAGGGTGCAGACATGCATATTCACGGTAATCTATAACACTGCAGCAATGACCGTAAAATACTTGGTTATTAAAAAAAAAAAAAAAAAATCTGCAGTGTAACAGCACTGATTAAGGTACACTCCAGTCCTGTAGGTGACAGCAGTAAACCTCGTATTTGGCTTGCGCAGCAATATTAAGAAGGATATTTACTTTTAGGCCCTGTCCACACTACATAACCGATCTCGAGAACCGTACATAAAAACGTTTTGATTAATGTAGCTCAAATCGTCCATGCTGAAGTACCATTTCATGTTAGGTCTGGCTTAATGCATCCACACACTAGTATTATTATTAAAATAGTTTGGTTACAGTTCCTAGCAGTGGACATGAATATGATAGTATCTCACCATGCACTGTATTTTAAAATAATGTGTTATACACCATATTAACAGAGGTCCATATTGCTAAGAAATAAAGCAGGTATTATGCCCCCATCAACTCCTTAGCTGGGACACTGACCATATTTTTTTGAACAACCGCCGATGCAGGCTGCGACCACAAATCGAAACCGGGTTTTACACCCATGGGACTGGACAGCCAAGCAGAGTGCTAAAAATAAAGTCTAAAGTTTGGATCAAAACCAAAAAGTTTACAAATCCAGTCAACTGCATACCATAAAAACACTTCAACAAAAGGCGTACTCAAACTTACAATGCTTAACCTGTCACACAAGTTACAAAAATTCAGTCTAAGAATTAGTCAACAACTAATTAAAAATATGTATTACATAATAATATTTAGCTGTATCAGGTACCACTCATCCTGGAGGATAAAGACCCCCACCGCCAACCCAATTGTCCTCACCATATTAACAAGGACCTATGCTATATCGAACTGGTCAAATCAGTGAGATTAGAAAACCGGCAAGACAATCAGACACTAAATCGGCAACAAAGCTGAACCTATGTCCTTCAATTTTTTTTTTGTTTTTTTTGTTTTGTTTTATTTTTTTTGGAGTTTTTTTTTTTTGATTTTTTTTTTTGGTTTTTTCTTGAACTGTGGCACACCAAAGGAAAACAACTTTAAAATACCTGAGAGGCCACTATTGTGCCTAACGAAAAATGGACTGCAATATCGTAAACTTAAGTAACTCAACCAGGATCAACCAAACGTAGCATTTAAAGGCCGAGCAAATGGGAGAAGGTCAGGGCAAAAAAAAAAGCAACATGGACTAACCATGCACTGTATTTTTTTTCTTAAATAATGTGTTATACACCATATTAACAGAGGTCCATATTGCTAAGAAATAAAGCAGGTATTATGGAAACAGTAAATGCGAACACTACATACACACACACAAGTAGGGCTTAAAGTTTTGCTGGTTTTATTTTTAATCAGGTGACAAGTTTAGTTGATTCTGTTTCATAATTAATATATAAAAAAATATGTTAATTACAAAACAATCTTTGCTTTTACCTTCATATCTTGCCTGAGCCTAATTCTGGTCCCTTTTCATTTTATTTAAAAGAGAGCTGACGACATACATAAATTGTTCATTCCTGAACCTACTTTTCACTTGCATTTCATTTTTGCAGTCGCCTAATTTAATGTTGTGCTTTTGTTATTTTCCCCACTAGTTTAGCAGGGATGTCAAAATGAATACCTGTTGCAGAGTGTACACTGATAGCATGTCAATTGTGAATTGGAAGGTTTTTTTGCTAAGCAGTCAGCATCTTCAGGGTTTTCTCATGAAGAAGATGGAGTGGAGTGTAAGTTACTTCACAGATCAAAGGGAGCTTATCCAGAGAAACTACTGTAGAAGGAACCCACAAGAGAGGAAAGCTTCAAGTCAATCCACAGAGTTACTAAATAAAAAATATTTCCAAAGGGCTCCCAAGTGTCGCTTCGGGTAAAGACACTCCCTGTGGAGTGCAGCATGCGCTCTATAGCCTGGAGGTCGCCAGTTCGAGTCCAGGCTATTCCACTGCCAACCAGGGAGCTCCCAGGGGGTGGTACACAGTTGGCAGAGTGCCGCCCCAGTGGGGGAGGGATTAGGTTGGTCAGGGTGTCCTTCACTCACCGTGCACCAGCGACCCCTGTAAACTGACAGGGCACCTGCGGGCCTGCGTGTAAGTTGCCCAGAGCTGTGTGGTCCTCCGATGCTGTAACTCTGAGGTGGCTACATGGCGGGCAGACGGGTGATGGCGCACGTTTCGGAGGACGTGTGTGTCCGTCTTCGTCTCTCCAGAGTCAGCGTGGGTGTGCCAGTGGTGGATCGGGCATTTCAAATTGGGGAGAATATCAGAAAAATAATTGTCGATTCCAAGTCTTAAAAAAATTGAAAAAAAAAAAAAACATTTCCAAAGAAATAGTGAGTACAGTAAACCCTGAAAATTAGCCCTAGCATTTATTGACTCAGCTGTCCTTGATTCACTTCAACAGTACTGTACCAGTCTGGTTGTATATTGATACTGTGGTGAACTGCCAATTGATTGATCCTCCACCTTGTTTCTAATGACTGACTCTGAAGTCTTTACTCTGTCTGTGCTGCTACACAGCAAAATAGTGTCAGCCATTCTGTACTAAAACAAGTCGTGAGGTCACAGGTTTCATTAAATAAATAAATCTTTGATGAGTTCTTGATGATTCATTCAATGTTGATAGAGCAAACCTGCAGAGACAATAGATGAGAAGACGGCATTGTGTCTTTAAAACCCCCTTTCCTTCTCAACACTTAAGTATTGCACCCCCTTGCTATTAGCATGCATGGAATGGATTCATGTGATCTGAGCACTTCCGTACAGATACTGTTTAGAGAAACGCATTCCTGAGCTCAGAATGGATTTGTGGTCTAATAGGAATTATGCTGGTTTAGTGTCTGTAAGTAGAGTAAAATGTTTCACTGCGCCTCTGAGGAGAGAAAGGTATATTTTTAAACATCATGGCTGGTTGCCTTTAGGATTGATGATGTTGAGGTTGATGACATTAAAACAAAACAAAAAAAAAAAACTACACACCAGTTATAGCACTGTATGATAGTCAGTGGTATTTTTATTTTTTTATTTTTTTAAAGCTAAGAAGCTTGAAAACGAAGTCCACAGTGCATTAACAGTTCTTAAGAATGTGACTCCTTGGGTTAGACTCTTAGCAATACACTACTGATTTGTATTAGAGTAGCTTCACACAGTTACTTCATGCTAATCTTGGACTCTGCTCTCGCCAAGATAAATGAAAGTACTGGATTTCCTATTGGCCCGGTGTTGATGGCTTCCCTGAATCTGGAGGATGAACATAGTATTCCAAACAAAACGTCCTTTGCTATTCATTTGTAAATGCTGAACTGCAGCGCAATCTCTGAGAATAAAATGGTACAGTAAAGAAGAGTAAAGCTACATTTTGTTATGGGTAAGTAGTATACGATTACTGTAGGTCAGACTGGCGTAATGTCAGGTTTCCAAACTTGTTGCAGAGCTCTTTTTAAATGTTCTGTTGAGAGGGTAGATTTCAGGGTTTTAATTGCAATATCTTATTCTTGACCTTAATTTAACATAAGAAATATGGTAGATACAGTGGGTCCTCCTGAATGTGTTTGGTGAATCCACTCAATTATATTAATCTTTTATTTCCCGTTTTCTTGTCCCCGGATGGAATACTTTGCAGCACAGCACACTCCAGCGTGTAAACTATCAAGCAAATAATATAGCTCACACGCTTGAAGGCACTGATGTGGAATTAAGTCTTTAGTTTAAGTTACAGGACCATCTGTGCCAATCTGAGGACAGCTGGGATTAAAGCGTCTCTAAATACCTGTGACTGACAGGAAGCAGTGAGGGTCATGCATACAGTATCTTAACCCAGCCCCATGCTTTTATATTGATTTGAACCTTCGCAGTGTTTAGATCATCCATAAATGATGGTTCTTAGCAGATGTGCATTATTTTTGAGATGTGAAGTATGCATGGGTCAGCGTAGTCAAAGACATGGAACTTTTTTTTTTTTCTTCCGACTAGCATAAATCAGGGCTCAGTGTTTACTTCTGCATCAGTGGGATTATGAAATTCAGATTTAAAGCCAGGATCTTCAGTCTCAGAATTATTTATTTATTAGTATTTATTTGTAACTGCCAGCCTATTCTATATTTGGTTATAGCTTAGTACAGTGTGTTTAAAATGTCAGCTTTATAATAAAAAGCACACGCAAGCTCCAGTATATTAAAAATAAAAGTGCAGTGTAAGAAACATTGTGTCAAAGTTTGTAGCGATTTCATCAACATTTAAGAAAGAGTGAAGTTAATAGGATGCTGTGTTTTACAAGAGGTATCTGTTGTGTGTGTGTGCGTTTTTGTTTTGTTTTTTGAACACTGGAGTTAGGTGTGGTGTTCTACGCACAGGATGTCAGATGTACACAGGATAAGAGGTACTGGAATTTTGGCAGTACTGCATTGTGATTGGTTGATTTCTGTTATGTGATAAATTAATACAACTATAATAACCTGGTATTCTAAAACAGTAAGTACTAATGTATTACTGTAATACTAATGTATTACCCACTAGACTGAGATCAGAAAAGATTGAGGGTCCTTTCAGGTACCACTCGGTTATTTAGCTGTAGTGCTGTAGCACATGGGATATTAAAGAATGCTGCTGCAGGCAATTGAAATACAGGCAGTGTTATCGGAACTGTAGCACATGGGATATTAAAGAATGCTGCTGCAGGTAATTAAAATACAGGCAGTGTTATCAGAACTGTAGCACATGGGATATTAAAGAATGCTGCTGCAGGTAATTGAAATACAGGCAGTGTTATCAGAACTGTAGCACATGGGATATTAAAGAATGCTGCTGCAGGTAATTGAAATACAGGCAGTGTTATCAGAACTGTAGCACATGGGATATTAAAGAATGCTGCTGCAGGTAATTGAAATACAGGCAGTGTTATCAGAACTGTAGCACATGGGATATTAAAGAATGCTGCTGCAGGCAATTGAAATACAGGCAGTGTTATCAGAACTGTAGCACATGGGATATTAAAGAATGCTGCTGCAGGTAATTAAAATACAGGCAGTGTTATCAGAACTGTAGCACATGGGATATTAAAGAATGCTGCTGCAGGTAATTGAAATGCAGGCAGTGTTATCAGAACTGTAGCACATGGCATATTAAATAATGCTGCTGCAGGTAATTGAAATACAGGCAGCGTTATCAGAACTGTAGCACATGGGATATTAAAGAATGCTACTGCAGGTAATGGAAATGCAGGCAGTATTATGTACAAAATGGTTTCAGAAAGAACATTTTACACAGAATCCCCCCCCCCCCCCCCCCTCCAGAATGGAAACTTGAGAACGCTTCATCATAGCAATGCTTTTATTTGGGGAATTGATTGTTTCTGACTTCTCATTGATCATGAGAAATGCCGGGCTTCCTTACACGCAAGCTGGTTTAAAATGAAATCTGATCTTGAAAGGCTGCTTTTAGAAGTTTTCTTTTTTTTAAATGTTTGACCCAGGAGTAAACCTGAAATTGAAGGAGACCATGTAGAATAGATTCAACATTCAGCAAGAACCTGAAATTTGATAGCTGGTGGAACCGAATGGTTTTAAAAATGCAATTCCCTGGAAGCTATTTTAGTGCTAGAGAGAAAAAAGATAAACACACACGCAAACCATGTGTGTTTTTAAATTTTTTTTACAGTACAACAGTTAATATTGAATGCATACATTTTTTGTAAGGATATTTATGTACAGCATTTTGCAGTACAGGCCTATATTCCATGGTCTTTTTTTGTTGTTGACATTAATACAGAATAGGTGTTTGCTACAGGGTGTTCACACAACACTGTGATGTCTAGGGGAAAGAACCGATCGAATCGACTTCATTTCGTTTTTTGATCTGCAGATTTCTTTTTCAAATTGAATTTTGTAAAGATGGCTGCTGCTGTGCTGCTTTGGCACACGTGTCTTTAATAATTCTGTGGTAGATCTAAGGGGGAATGTGCCTAGACCTGCCCCCCAATAAGGAGATGTTAATTGAATTGTTGGATTTATTTACCCAGAGTAGCCCAGCGGAGATGTACAGTGTGGTATCCAATGAGGTATTGCTTTTACTCTGTTTGTTGCAGTGGTGCTGAGCAACAGCTAGGTAAAGTTGCTGGAGTTGTCCAAGGTCAGTGGCTGAGAAGGTGACATTAAGTACATTACAAGGGTTTATCTAGTGCAAAGGTATATCTACAATGCCATTTTTGGCATGCTTTTTCAAAGATATAAATGAATAAACATAATAATTGTTCAGACATTCGCTCAGAATTTAAATTGGATTTGGATATGTGTTTATTTTCAAAAAAGTAATAAAAGCCATTATATTACTCAGAACGCAGGCAGCGACAGCACAGCATTTATTTTACAGCAAGACGTTTCAATATGTAACATGTTAAAGTAGAAAAACATCCCACTGAAATTTTACTTTAAACACTTCAAATGAAACAAACATCAAAATGGCATTGTAAAATGAAGGGGGAACTCACCGGTTTGGTTCTCGTTTATTACATTCCACATACCAGAAAGTCTATATACAGTACCAGTCAAAAGTTTGAGTAAACCTGCTTGAAACCAGGTTTTTCATGATTATCTATGCTTTTAACTGTATAAACTTGTCTATAAACACTTAATATTTCATTATATGATACGTGTACTTATATAAGCTGATAATCATAAGTGAATTGCATTCAAAAATTTTATTTTTAAATGAAAATGTAAATCTTGTCAATTTCAATGAAATGGTCACCCAAAGCAAGGGGATTTCAGTCTGAAGCCCAAGTCAGTTAAAAGCCTGAAATGTGTATAACACAGTGTTTGAATACTGGCCTAAGTATAAAAGGGTCTTTGTTAGATGTTCTCTGAGTTAACTAGCATGTTACCTAATTAACCTTTTGTCACCAATTATTGTTAACAGGTGAGAGTCCATGATTACTATAAATATAGGTAGCATAGGCACAAGTTTGTCATTCCTGAATGTAAGGGAGCAGAAAATGGAAAAATACACTCAGTTAAGCAAAGAAAAAAGAGAGTCTGTAGTTACTTTAAGAAATGAAGGTCAATCTTTAAGACAAATCGCAAGAACTTTGCAAGTGTCTGTAACTGCTGTGGCCAAGACCATCAAACGATTTGAAGAAACTGGCACTCATGAGGACAAGGTCAGGCAGGGCAAGGGTGACCTCAGAATCAGAGAACAAGTCTGCGAAACTGGCGATTAATTGCCCCTGAAATACAAGGTCAGCTAAATGCTACTAGAAGTACAGATGTTTCAACATCAACTGTTCAGGGGAGATTGCGTGAAGCTGGCCTAACTGGAAGAATTACTGCAAAGAAACCATTGTTAAAGAGTGCAGAATAAGAGGAAGAGACTTGCCTGGGCCAAAAAAGTCAAAATTTGAAATATTTGGGTCCAACCGCCGAGTATTAGTAAGACACAGAGAGGGTGAGCGCGTGAGTTCTGCATATGTGGTTCTGGGTGACAGAGTTGGTGATCTTTACCAAGTCCAGATAGACTAGCATGCCTATCATAGCATACTTCAGAGGCATGCCATTACGGCTTGTTGGGCAGTCCTTTATTCTTCATCGAGATAATGACCCGAAACACACCTCAAAGTTGTGCAAGAACTATCTGGCGAAGAAGGAAAGTGAAGGACAACTCAGTCTAATGACCTGGCCTGCCCAGTCTCCAGACCTCAATCCCATAGAACTTGTATGGGATGAACTGGACAGAAGAGTCAAAGCAAAGCTACCCACAACTGCCCTACATCTCTGGGAATTGCTGCAGAAGAGCTGGGAAGACATGCCGGGTGATTTCCTGCTGAAACTTGTTAATCTAATGCCTCGTGTCTGTGAGGCTGTTATTAAGGCAAAGGGTGCCTGTTTTGAGGAATCCAAAGATTTAGAGATAATTTTCAATTTTCTTGAACATTGCTTTGATACTGCTTATGTTTTGTTTTGTATATTGTAACATGTGTTTTCATTTTCAAGTATTTACAGAAACATATACGACGTAAAACATTGTCAATTATGAAAAAAACCTAGTTTCCAGCAAGTGAACTCAAACTATTGACTGTGTGTGTGTGTGTGTGTGTGTGTGTGTGTGTGTGTGTGTGTGTATGTTTTTTATATATATATATATATATATTTCAAACTGTTGCACAACTTCTGGTGAGGTGGTAAATAAGTGCAAGGTATTTTTGTCATTTCTAGTGAATACAAACATCTGATTTTTGTATCCGAACACATGTCAAAGAATATTTCTTCAAATATTCAGATATTTGTTGCAGCACTAATATATATATATATTAGACAAGTAATTTGAGTGCAAAGGGTAGAGGGTAAGGTAGATGTAAAATAATACTTGAACAGGTACAGTATGTACTGGAATAATGATTATTCTATATTCATTTCACCTTTTTTGAGTAGACAGATACATCTTCCTGGGGAATTACAGGAGCTACTCGACCTGTTTTTTCACAATTGTCATGGTTAAAGACCATTTTTCTCACTCTATCTACACAGAAAAACATTTCTCCATCATATAAATGACATTATTTTCAGCTACAGTTAATATATTTGATTCTACTTTTTGCTAATACAAGTGCCTCGGTAATTTCCTTAATACTGCACTGCAACTATCTAATTATATTTAATATAGGCATATATTGGCTTAACAATAGACTTCATCCGTTGGGAGCCCCACTGAAAGTGCTATTCAGCCAGCCACATGGTCTGTGATATTAACCCTTATGGACAGATGCAGGGTCTTGAAATAATGGGACTTCCCTTTCATTAAAACAGACTGGCTAATAGGCTTGCGAGTGTCTGCACAATGCCTTACTTTGTTTTTGCATATGTTGTGAAAAGCAATAAACCGCCCGTTATTGTTATAAAAAGGGGATTTACAATAAGTACTGTAATTAAGTGATGTTGGATTTAAGTAGATGGCCAATGTTTTACAATATGTTTCCTCATAGCATACAGTAACGCAGTTAGAATTATTTCAGTTGTGTATTTTTTACATTATTTTTCTAGATAACCAACATCTCCTGTCCACATTGGATCCTGCTATTACCAAGTAACACCAGTGGATGGGCAAGTAAATTACACCCCTAGTCTGCGTCTATGGGTCCTAGGCTTCTGCTCAAACCACTTTGCAAATCGTACTGAAAAAGGCTAATTGTCCACTGGATTCTTCTCTCTTCCCTGTCATTAAAGTTGGACCAAAAGTTTGGTTAAAAAAAAAAAAAAAAAAAAAAATAAAATAATAATAAATAATAAATAATAATAATAATAAATAATAATATGTAACACTATGTAACACAATTTTTGTTCCTGGGTAGTAAGTGTTATTTCCTAATTGCTTATGCCTCAGAAGTATAGAAAATGGCTATTATTCCCCACAGACTTTGCTTTTGTGACCAGGACAGTGATATTTTGAAATTTACCTATTTAATGGATAATGTAATTAATCCTATTTACAAATTTACAATTTGTCAGAGCTCTAGATAAGGAGTCGGCAGCCTTCAAGTACCTTCAAGACTTCTTCCCTAAGCTGTCTGAGGCAAAGGTCAAAGCCGGTGTCTTCGTCGGACCACAGATAAAGAAGATCCTGGAGTGCAATGAATTCCCCAAGAAGCTCACTAGTAAGGAGAAAGCGGCTTGGAACAGCTTTGTCGCAGTGGTTCAGGGCTTCCTGGGCAATCACAAGGCCGAAAACTATGTGGAGCTGGTTGAGACTCTGGTGAAGAACTACGGCACAATGGGCTGTAGGATGTCCCTCAAAGTCCGTATCCTTGATGCTCATCTTGATAAATTCAAGGAGAACATGGGAGCGTACTTGGAGGAGCAAGGTGAGCGCTTCCACCAGGATATACTGGACTTTGAACGCCGCTACCAAGGACAGTATAACGAGAACATGATGGGAGACTACATTTGGGGGCTGATTCGTGAAAGTGATTTACAGTATAATCGTAAATCTCGAAAAACTACTCACTTCTAAATCTTTTGTAGTCATTTTTGTATTACTTTAGTATAAATACATGTTAATTTGGATTCATATGTTGTTTTTTTCTGACTTTATGTGAACGAAAAGACACAAATTCACCCGTTTTCTCATTGGAAATAGGTAAATTTCAAAATATCACTGTCCTGGTCACAAAAGCAAAGTTTGTGGGGAATAATAGCCATTTTCTATACTTTTGAGGCATAAGCAATTAGGAAATAACACTTACTACCCAGGAACAAAAAAAAAAAAAAAAAAAAATTGTTACATCCATTATAATAATAATAATAATGATGTTTATAAAATTGGACTTTGAGCTGCCAGCACAATCAGCTTCTAGTTTATAACAGTGAGTGAGTGGCACTGTAATTCAGAACACACAGTCTGCTTCTAGTTTAGAACAGTGAGTGAGTGGCACTGTAATTCAGAGCACACAGTCTGCTTCTAGTTTATAACAGTGAGTGGCACTGTAATTCAGAGCACACAGTCTGCTTCTAGTTTAGAACAGTGAGTGAGTGGCACTGTAATTCAGAGCACACAGTCTGCTTCTAGTTTAGAACAGTGAGTGGCACTGTAATTCAGAGCACACAGTCTGCTTCTAGTTTAGAACAGTGAGTGGCACTGTAATTCAGAGCACACAGTCTGCTTCTAGTTTAGAACAGTGAGTGAGTGGCACTGTAATTCAGAGCACACAGTCTGCTTCTAGTTTAGAACAGTGAGTGAGTGGCACTGTAATTCAGAGCACACAGTCTGCTTCTAGTTTAGAACAGTGAGTGAGTGGCACTGTAATTCAGAGCACACAGTCTGCTTCTAGTTTAGAACAGTGAGTGGCACTGTAATTCAGAGCACACAGTCTGCTTCTAGTTTAGAACAGTGAGTGAGTGGCACTGTAATTCAGAGCACACAGTCTGCTTCTAGTTTAGAACAGTGAGTGGCACTGTAATTCAGAGCACACAGTCTGCTTCTAGTTTAGAACAGTGAGTGAGTGGCACTGTAATTCAGAGCACACAGTCTGCTTCTAGTTTATAACAGTGAGTGGCACTGTAATTCAGAGCACACAGTCTACTTCTAGTTTAGAACAGTGAGTGAGTGGCACTGTAATTCAGAGCACACAGTCTGCTTCTAGTTTAGAACAGTGAGTGGCACTGTAATTCAGAGCACACAGTCTACTTCTAGTTTAGAACAGTGAGTGAGTGGCACTGTAATTCAGAGGGGGTTCCAGCGGCTCCTCCTGCAATATGCTTCTGGCAGCATGGTGCACACCAGGAAATATTTCCTCCAGACTCCACAGGCTCATGGTTCCTGTAGGTTATACTGTATAACAGTATAAATGTCTGAATGCAGTGATACAGTATTGAAATGAGTTTGAATTTTTCAGATGCTGGATTTCTATTTTCAGGACTACCAGAGAGTTAAAGGGAGGTAGTACATGTATATTGTTTAACCAGTGGGTGTTTGTCATAAAAATAAAGAAAATGAGCAATAAAATAATTCATTCTACAGAACAAATATAAAGATCTTTATCTGACCATTCAAGTAATCAGGATACAGATGTGCCAGAGGTCCTGGTTTCTTTTTTAAATTATTATCATGTTTACTACTGAGAATTGCTTGCAGTTGCAGTCTATTGTTCATTCGTGTGAATAGTAGTTGAAACTAAAGTTGAACTACAGTACAATAAATTTGCAACAGCATAAAAACAGCAGCACAGCATACTGAAGGGACTGCCAGGACTTGTTTTTGTTGAGAGCTGCAACAGCTTGAAAGGCATGATTCTGGGAAAAAAAAGGGTCTGAAGATCTGTTTTGATGTATGAAATATGTTACAGCACTTTGGGACATTTGGTATTGAAAGATGATGGGGAGTGTCATTTCCTATTGTACTGTAGGGACTGTAACTTTATTAGTGATCCAGGGGTTTGTGAGTATGCATCTTTCAGCCTTTTAAATCCTTCTAAAAGACGCTGCACCCATATATCTGTAAAGCTCATTGCATGTAGTAGGGATGGGAATTCTAAACGTTTAAATGTGTAAACTCTAAAGAAATGGTTAAACGTTTAATAATATGCTAGACGTAAAACTAGTCACGTGACACGTCACCAAACGCACATTTTTTTATGTGTTAATTTTAGTCATTTATCATCAGTAGTCCGTCGCGTATCGGACTGCTCGAGTGCCACAGTAAGGGCGGATATTATGAAAAGGGAGGGTTTGGCAATTGCCTCCAAGTAGCTTTCCTAATTGGTGCAACAGAAAGATTGACACTGAGGCGGGTTTTCTTCGCGGTCGAGCTGGCTCTTCATTGGTGCACTGTGGTGTTCATGCCTGTAGTACTTACCCCAAAAGACTTAAAGCTGTTATTGCAGCGAAAGGTGGCTCTACCAAATATTAATGTGTGGGGGTTGAATACTTACACAAGCAAGATATTTCAGTTTTTTATCTTTCTTAAAAATATTTCCCAACATAAAACCAATCTCACCTTACAATAATTGATATTGAGTTTCAGTGTTTAAAAATAAAATATCGAACAGAACAAAATTTCAGTGTACCATTTGTAATTCAGTAATATGAGAGAATTGGTCAGGGGTCCGAATACTGTTGCAAAGCACTGTGTGTATATATATATATATATATATATATATATATATATATATATATATATATATATATATATATATATATATATCTATCTATCTACTCTTGATGTCTGGCTGTCGCTGTGTATGATGGGAGTGCTTGCAGCGTGTGTGTAGAGTGAGGAGCTCACTGTGAGTCAGGGGTTTTCTCCCCTGTTATTTTCTCTTTTTCTTTTTCACATTTCATCCTTTATTTCTTATGTGTTAGGTTTTTTTTAAAACATAAAAAGGTTTAATAATTGGGGCTTTAGAATTTTTCGGCTGTGATGGCCAAAGTTGGGGGAATCCTGAGGGGTTCAGTTCCTGACTTTGAAAATATAACACGGACAAATGGCATAAAAGTTGTAGTGGTTGTGTCTGTCCCGGTTGAAAAATGTGCGGTTGAACTTAGAAAAGTAATTGGGTGTGAGAATATTAAGTCTGCGTCACGTATGAATAAGGTTGTAGTGGTATTTCTGAGTAATGAAATGTTAGTTTCAGAAATGGTTCAGCAGGGTTTGGTTATCGACGGAGTGTTAGTGTCTGTTCTGCCTCTTGTGGCTCCCGCCAGGAAAATAACAATTTAAAATATTCTCCATTTACTGAAAAATTAATTTATAGAGAGAAAGCTAAGCCATCATGGTCAAATAATGTCAAGCATTACAATGATTCCTCTGGGTTGTAAATCGCCGGATTAAAAGCACTTCGTTTCTTTCAGAAGATAGTTATATATGCTTCTGAATGACCCGACTGAAGAGCTAAATGTAGCGTTTAGGTTTCGAGTGGATGGTAGCGAATACATAGTGTTTCCTGCTTCTGATTTAATGAAATGTTTTAAATGCGGCCGTAAAGGGCATATTGCGGAGAACTGCAAGACTGTAGGAGAAACTGAAAGCGAGGGGGGAGAAGCCATTGAGGTGAGAGAGAGCGCAGCTGAACCAGAGAGCCAGATTGCTGGTCCTTGGGATCACAGCGCTTTAAAAGGAAGAGCAGAGCGAGAGGCTGAAACGCTCCAACCTGGTTTGGTCGAGTCTGGTGGGGTAGATGGGGAGAGTGAGCTGCAGGAATCATCTGAAATAGACAGGAAGGTGGGAGAAGCTGTGATTGAGGCTGGAGGAATACCTGTGATGGGGGTGGTAGCTGACGGACAGGGTAGTGAGGGGAGAGAGCAGATTGAGGAAAGCACTGAGCAGAATGAGGGTGCAGTTTTAGAGTTACAAAAGGAGATGGAAGTGGGTGAGTTTAAATTCCCCAAAGGAAAAAGAAATTAGGCTAAAATTAGACACAGTTTTGCAGCAGAACGGAGCCTCGTTTCTGAGGATGGAGTCAGTCAGGCTGGTGATTCAGTAAGCGAGCTACCTGTGAGAGTGGATTGCGCTCAAACACACAGCACAGCGGTCAGTGGTGGTGATTTTAGTGAAGACGGGGGCAGTGATCCTCATTTAGCTCTGATCTGTCAGCTAGTCAACAAGCGAAAAGGGGGTATAGTGCTGAAAGCATTCAGGCATTTCTGAGCTCCATTAAAGTCGAAAGAGGGATTGAAGTTATTGAGTACTTCCCTGATTTAAAATTGTATTTAAGTTCGGCAGAGCAAATTAGACATAATGCAGCTGTATTGGGAATGGAGCAAAGAGAAAGAGATCAATTAAAAAATATAATAAGCAAAGTTCGTGCCTCTCTGAAAAAGTAATGATGGATAAGTCTACAGAAGCATTATTTCTTTTTTATGTGTGCATTTTTATTGGTGTTTGCAAATTCCAGTGTTTCTCTCCTTTTAAATCCTAAATTGCAGACTCTAAATATAGGAACATTAAATATTAATGGAGAGCAGCTCTGTTTGAATATTTAAATCAAAAGAAAGTTAATGTTGCCTTGCTCCAGGAGACCCACACAGATGACAATAATAAATCTGAATGGATTCAGGATTGGGAAGGGGAGGTTATTTTTAGTCATGGGATGAATTTTAGTGCTGGAGTTGCCATATTATTTGTAAGTGGGTTTAATTATGACTCTGTGAGTATGTAAATGAGATCATTAAAGGGTGCTTGTTAAAAGTACAAGTATCTGTAGAAAGTAGAAATGTAGTATTTGTTAATATTTATGCACCAAATGATGAGAGAGAGAGGGTGCTGTTTTTTCAGACTCTCAATGGAGTTATTGCCCAGAGGCAGGCTGAAGAGGTGGTTTTATTAGCTGGTGATTTTCACTGTACTGTTGATGACAAGCTAGACAGAAATGGCCCAGAGCCTCACCCCAGGTCAGTTAAGGAGCTGGTTACTGTTCTAACAGCACAGGATATGAAGGATGTGTGGAGAGTAATGAATCCTAATGTGAAGCAGTATACCTGGGCTAAGGGGAGTAATGGGAATATATGTTTAGCTCGACTAGATACATTTTATATTTTTAAGCATCAATTAAATTGTTATTCTAAATGTACTATTCACCCCACAGGTCTATCTGATCATAGTTTGGTCAGTTTGAATATGATTATCCCTATTGCATGCGTTTATTCATCTTATTGGCATTTTAATACTAAACTTTTAAAAAAATAGTCATTTTTTAAAAATGTTTTAGATTCTTTTGGGAACGGTGGAGGGGGCAGAAAAAAGTGTTTTTATCAATAACGCAATGGTGGGATGTGAGTAAAATTCAGACCCAACTGTTTTGTCAACAGTACACTGAATGATACAAAGAGCACTAGTGAGGCGATGAGAGAGCTGGAGGAGGAGATTACTGAACTCCATAATACACTGGAGGCTACATACAGTGACAGGCTTTATCAAGTCCTGAAGCTCAAAAAGGGGAGTTTGGCTGAGTTGTTGGACTCACAGGTACAGGGAGCACTGGTACATTCAAGGTTTTTAAATGGGCTCAACATGGTCAAAACACCTGGAATCAATGGAATACCTGTTGAGTTTTATAAGATTTTCTGGTCTGAGGTGGGGAGTGATTCAGGAATGCATTGTGGAAAATGAACTGCCACTGAGCTGCTAGCATGCAGTACTGACTCTACTGCCTAAGAAAGGGGACTTGTGTCTTCTTAAGAACTGGAGACCTGTAAGTATTCTTTGCACTGACTATAAAATCTTGTCAAATGCATTGACGGATAGACTAAGCAGAGTAATGAGCACTATTGTGCATTCGGACCAAATGTACTGTGTACCTGACGAACAATATTTGACAATATATTTTTAGTATGGGACTTAATAGTTGCCTCAAAGCTCTTTGGGTTTAAAGTTGGTTTGCTTTCTCTTGATCAAGAGAAGGCTTTTGACCGGGGAGACCACCGGTATCTTTGTGATGTTATTAGGTCATTCGGCTTTGGTCCCAGGTTTCTGGGAAAAATTAAGTTGCTCTACAGTAGCATTTTTAGTGGACTTAAACTAAATGGTGTATTATGTTCTCCATTTAAAGTCCAAAGGGGAATTCGCCGGGGTTGTTCCCTATCAGGAATGTTATATTCTCTGTGATTTTAACCCCTGGTGGTAAAATTGAGAAAGATATTGAATGGGTTGTCTATCCCTACTGTGACAATGGAGCCTGTTAAGGTAGTGGCTTACGCTGATGATCTTGCTATCTCAGTAACAAATAAGAAAGACATTCAGATCATAGAGGAGAGCTAGAGGGTATTTGAAAGTGTGTCCTCAGCTCGGGTAAATTGGGACAAAGGTAATTCCTTTTTAATTGGAGAGTGGGAGGGCAGCAGACCATCAGATTTACCATCAGGGCTTAAATGGAATAGGGAAACCCTGATTGGATAAATGGCGATGGCTTCTAATTAAACTTTCCTATAGAGGAAGAGTTTTAATTATTAATAACCTGGTCACGTCAATGCTGTGGCACAGATTAATGTGTGGGGATCCCCTCCGTCTCTGCTGCTGGAAATTCAGAGATTATTGCTGAGCTTATTTTGGGATGGGCTGCATTGGATAAAGCAGGGGGTGCTGTACTTGCCTGTAGAAGAAGGAGGACAGGGACTGATGGACATAAGAAGCAGAATAACAGCTTTTAGACTCCAGTCGCTTCAGACTGCTGTACATTCACAAATCACTACCCTGGAGAACAGTGGCTTTTGCTTTCATTCGTTTAGTAGGGAGGTTGAATTTTGATAGGCATCTGTTCTTATTGATGTTGGAAAGTTAAATCTTTGTCTTACCTGTTTTTTACAGGGGGATGCTGAATGCTTGGAAGGTTTTTAGAATTAAGAGATTTGAAGTCTGTAGGGTTGTATTGGTTGCTTGAAGAGCCTCTAATTTATAACTCGGCATTAAAATGCAATCTTTTAGAATCAAAGAGTTTTGTTTTACTTTTAATTTCCAGTGGAGTAGTGAAGGCCGGTAATTTAATTATTTTTGATAACCAAGCCTGGAAAACTGCAGAATCACTAGCAAGTGAGCTGGGTGTGAAGTCAGTGTGTGATGGAGGATTTTTAGTGCAGCTTAAAGCTGTTTTGCCTGCAGAAGGGTTGCAGCGGTTGAGTCAATTTTTCCTAGGAAAAAGCCAGCTGGATATAGAACTGCCAGAGTTGGACCTGCAAATTGAACCTGCAATAGAGCAGACCACGGATACCCCAAGGGGCAGATCCTAAAGTTTGGAGAAGGATATAAGGTTCAGTTCAGGGGGGATACAAAAAAAAGATATGTATCGGACATGTGTGAAAGTGTTGCATTTTCAAAAGTTGAAAAACTTGCCTGATTCACATTGGCGAGAGAGGCTACAGGTAGAGAACTCCATCACACCTGCATGGAGGAATCTGTATGGATCACCAGTTCCTAAAAGAGTGGTGGATCTGCAGTGGAGAATATTGCCCACCATTGTGGCCACCAACTCATTTCTCTCCATTATTCAGCCGGGGGGAGAAGATACTTATCAATTTTGCTTGATTAGGGAAACGGTTTTTCATTGTTATTTGTTTTGTCGTAGGTTAAAGCCTTTGTTTGAGTTATTGAATGATTTGTTTAGTGAACTGGGTCTGAGTTTTACTCAAATTACTTTTATTTTTGGGGTGAAGAACACTAAAGGAAATAAAAATCTTTGTCAATTGGCAAATTTTCTACTGGGCCAGGCAAAAATGGCAATTTTGAAAAGTAGGAAAACAATTTTTGAAGTTTTAAGTGTTGGTAACCTCAAGAATTAAAGTTGATTTTACTTTTTATAAATTGGTGCACCAGCTAGAAATGTTTCAAACAATTTGGGCAATGGGGGAGGTGGTGTGTTTGGTGGAAGATAATAAATTAAGAATGTGTTTGTAATGATTGTAATAGAGAGTTTTTTATGGACATCTGTGCTATTTATTTATTTTGTACTGTTAATATTGATTGAAATAAAGGATATTAAAAATAAAATCTCTATCTATCTATCTAATATATATATATATATATATATTATATATATATATATATATATATATATATATATATATATATATTATATGTATCTATCTATCTAGATATCTATCTATCTATCTATATATATATATATATATATATATATATATATATATATATATATATATATATATATATATATATTTAATCTATACTAACAACATAAATATTAATTGATAATAATTGCAACCATAAATATAAACATTTCAATATGTACTTAGATGTGTACATATTTTTATTTTGTAGTTAAGTCATTGCGATGTTAAAACGTTACTTGCTTATTTAGGGTTTATTTGCTTAAATACTAACCGGGCTGTCAGTATCACAGTGTAATATAAAGAGAGAGTGTGCGTGTAGATAATCCTGGGCTGTCAGTATCACAGTGTAATATAAAGAGAGAGTGTGCGTGTAGATAACCCTGGGCTGTCAGTATCACAATGTAATATAAAGAGAGAGTGTGCGTGTAGATAACCCTGGGCTGTCAGTATCACAATGTAATATAAAGAGAGAGTGTGCCTGTGTAGATATGGGTTAAAAGCTGACATTGCAAAGCGTTTAAACGTTCATTAAAATTTCCCAGAAGCACATCCCTAGCATGTAGGGGGCTTGATACTACTGTAAATGGAGTCCCACTACAGTATACCATCATCTTGGAATACAATGATGTTTTCAGAGTTTCATCTCCATGTCACTGATGAGGCCATCTCAATATTGTGAATAGTATTTAACCTTCAAAAACAGGTCTCAGGATTTGCAGGCCGCTGTACGGTAACCCAAAGAAAGGACTACTTTGCGCATTGCCATTAGATCTCAATTTATTGTACTGTACCACCACCACTTTGGAAATGTGTGATGTAGGAAACAATACCCTTCTGAACAAAAGCTGTTAATGAAACCAAGTCAATACATATCTATTGAAAAGAAAAGTGAACTGCCAAAGCGTAAAGGGCTGACAAAATAATGGTGTTTTGATTAAATGCGTTGTGAGCTTATTTCATGTTGCCCTGACAGATTGATGCATTTCAATAAGCTGCAGGGCTGTATTAGCTTTCCAGAGTAATTCACTGGTTTTGAAACTGAGGACGTGCTGTATGCTGCAACGGTCAGATACAGTATATAGGCCTTCCCTGGCAGTTTGTTCTGGTACATTATTAAAACAGTTAGAGCAGTTAGTAAAGTTTTGCCGTTCTAAACTGCTTTTGTTGAATGAGAGAAAACAGGGTGCAAGGTACCAGACAAAGTGCATGAGAAGCAGATTAATAGGGCTCACATGTTTTTGTGGTCTTCAAAGGGATGGGGGTGGGTGGTGTGCCTAAAATGAGACAATAAGAGAGCCGGCCGCAGGTCCACCAGATGGATTGTGCCAGACATGGTCTTTGTCCATGATCCTGTGTTACACTCTGTGCCTTTTTAAAGCTAACAGATGGGCCTGTACTGGTGTCCTGTAACACCAATCTCAGAGTAAATGGCCTTGACGCCGCACCAAAAACAAAAAAATTAAATAAGACCAGAATTGAATGAGTTTCAGCTTTCAACACATCTGCTTGATGCCCTCCCCCAGTGAGGGTGCATATCCCTGGTCATGCAGGCTACGTACTGTAATGCTACGCTTTGCACATGGAATATACAGCTCTTTACATATGGAAATGCTTCTCTGATTGTTATGAACACTCGGGACATTCTTGATCACACATTGAGCTTATCAGAATCTGGCGGTTAGTCTATCTCTGTCTGCCCTTGATTGTCTGCATGTCAAACTGTTTTTTTTTTTTTTTGTTTTGTTTTTTTTAAAAAAGATGTTTAGTGAGGTTCATAAGGGACCAGCGGGTATAGTAATAAGATATAGCCATTTGAAAATGTTAGCCAGTCTTTAAACTGTAGTGTACCTCAGAATGTTCCTTTGGAGTTCAAATAAGTACGCTGGAAACCTCTACATGTTCACAATATGCTGTAACATTCATGTGTATTGATTATAGGATTTTCGTGAAGTCAATTAGCTTTGTATTAGTAAACACACACAATTTAGCTTGTGATTGAAAGTAATATGTTAATCCCCCCCCCCCAAATTATTTATTGTTACAAATGGTTATAGTGCTGTAGGTAATGCCATAGCTCTGTAGTAAAGAATCCCCGTGAGGTACGTTTGTATGCATTTGAAAGTCCTCTGTCACAGCACTGCTACAGTAAGATCTGTGTTTCAACTTTCATGTTTTCAAACAGCACTCTTCACTTTGCTGCCATATTGGGTGTTTTTTGTTTTAATTTTATGATAAACACCAGGAACAATGGCTTAAAACCTGGTTCCAGTGGACTGGGAGACCTAGTTTGAGTCAACTTTTGCTTTCTTTGTCTGGCCAGAAGTCAAGCAGTCACTCTCAATGTCTTTACAGTTGGTACACTGCTGTATTCTATGATATTCCATTACAGTTGGTGTCCAGTGTAAAGGAGTGTCAACAGTCAGCCCTGCTATGAGAGATGTGGATTGAAACCTCTGGAACTCCTTGCTTGTGTGTCACGCTAACAAGGAAGGTTGTGTACCAGAACAGCAGAGCTCAATAGCTGCAGTAGTTGTCTGCCATAGCAAAAGTATGTGTGTGTGTGTGTGTCTTACATTGGCTTTTGAATGAAAACTTTGAGAATTATACATACCAGGAAATACTTTTCTCTGCTGGTATTTCCTGAGGAAGGCTGACTGTCATTTCATCTTTCATTTTAGATGTTGTGTTTTATGTTTTATACCTTTTTTTAAATCTAGTTGAATACTGTATTTTAAACGAAAAACAAACAAAACGAAACCCCTTCTGTTGCAAATATGTTCTTACTAAATGACCTGATGAACGTGCGTTGCACTACAAATAAGTCTTATGACTACGATTTGTCTTGCTGTAGCTTCTCCAGAATAGTCAGTCCGACAAGTGTTGATCCTGGCCAACTTTCTGGATCTTTATTTCAAAAGAAATGCAATGAATTAGACACAGTTGGACATCAATGGGTTAGTTGTGGCAAAGGAACCACTGGAAAATGTGCACAGTACCTGCACTGTTGCAGTGATGGAGGAGGTGCTTGTTCTGCTGGACTAAAGCAGAGTGCATCAGTCTGTCTAGGAAAAAAAATAAAATCCCATATATACTGTATCCTGTAGAATGTAGCCCAGCATCCCATACAAATACAAAATATACGATAAGGTAATATTAATAAAATGAATAACATGAGTTGAAATGTGATCTAAGAGAGTTGGATTCAGGTTCCACATTGATGCACAGCACTGCATTTTGTCTAAATGTTGGTTGCAGCAACATTGCAGTCAGGTCAGGTTTTCAGGACTAAAGCATCTAGAGGTAGCAATTAGTTTTGAAGTATGTGGCACTTACAAGGTAGTAGGTAGGCACTGCTTGCCTTCTAAATAAAAAATACAAGTTTATATTTGTTTATTATTTTGTTTTAGTTTTTTGTGTAACTGTCTATGAAAGAGATGGACAATGCTTTTACATTTACACGCTCAAGCTCTGTCGGAGGAATGTGATGCCTCTCAAGCTGCATCTCTTTAGCATGTATTAAGATAGGATCGGTTTACACATGCGTTTTTACTCTTCTATGCACGAAGAAAGCTGAGGCTGAGACTGCTTGTGGTTCTGTTCGTTCTATCTCTGCGAGACGTAATTTTTGGCAGAAGTCCAAGCAGACGCAGCCAATCCTGTTAATCAAATAGACAGGAAATAAGCATGTGGCATGTGGAACTGTTTTACCTCTGGAGTCTATCTGTCAATCATATTTGTCCAGCCATTGTACGTTTATGATCTCAACATTATTGCGCTTTTGGGTAAAAGTACTAGTCATTAAATTACACAAAAAAAGCTTTATTTTTAAACATTGCAATAAAGGGAAGCAGGAATGGATATCGAGACTTTGAAGAAATATTCCTTTTGTGTAGAAGTTGACGAGTTAACAGACAGTTCAAACTTAGCTCAGGCATGTCATTTTGAAGCGTGTGCTAAATGATCAAATCAAAGATGCTTTCCTAGGCTTTGATGATGTGAGCGGTGACAGAACAGCAGCAGTGTTATCGGAATATGTGTTAAAGAAATTAGAAAATTGCAATTGTGTTAAACTGGGAGCACAGACTTACGACAAAGACGCTGTCATGGCATCTGAACTGAATGGATTGCTGGTAAAAGTCAAAGAAAATGCCAGAACCAACATTCACTTATTGCTATGCCCATAAATTAAATCTTGTGCTTTCCCAGTCCGCAGATCTCATTACAGAATACAAGATATTTTTCAGAATGTAGAGGGGCTGGCTGCATTTTTTGAATAAATCCACAAAATGCACCAGGCTACTCGACAGGGTAATGAAGCAACACATGCCATGGGCTGTCTCAGCAAGGTAGAGCTCCCGGGCATTCAATACTGCTTTATATTTTATGCATTTGAAATAATGTAATGTGTTTCCAATAATGTGACCTGACAGTAACTCTGCAGACGTTTTATCCATCGCACGTCAGTGGTAGGAGGTGGCACCAATGTCATTGAGGCGCATTGCGGTGACGGGGGAAGAGTGTGGGAGGGGGTGTCCTCCTTTTTTGAAATTTTGAAAAAGGGATACGAGTGGTGTTCTGGATTGTTTAAGCACGTGCTGGACTAGTAGAGGTCTGCTTGTAGTGTCTGACAAATTACTCCATTAGTGCAGTGAAGGAGCTTTATTTCAGCACTGCTCACAGCAAGGCAAGATCAACAAGAAGAAAAAAATGATTTTAAGATCATTAAGTCCTCTGCAGTCCAAAACCAATACAATATTGGCTGTGGAATATGCAGAGTTACAGATTCCCGCATCAAGCCAGTATTACAAAGACGCAATTTAATAACAAAAAAAAAAACCTTTTGTGACTGTCATACCACTTTTTTTTTAATGACGTGCAGTGTTTGTCAAGATTTTTAAATATACCGCATTTATGTTTGTGTGTTGTACCAAATATAAAAAATGAATCTCAATAAAATAACTTTTCATAACAAAAATAAACCTGAGTAATGTTACAGTGCCTATTGGTAGCAAGTATTAGAGTCTGAAGCAGATTTATTTTGAAGGTTTGGCACGCGTTCTCTCCATATGGGCTTCCTCAGATCTCCCCTCCCATTCGTTGTCTTCTGTCAGCTGACGGGATCAACTGATATCCCAGTATCCCTTTCTTCTTAAAGGATTCAGCCTCTATACAAGACGCAACTCCCCCAATAGCTCATAACTGAAGGAATGTACAATAATAAAGGGGAGGTACAATAATACCTGAATATAATCGTAATCTTTTTAAATAGTTAGAAGCTTAAAATCAAGAATGGTACAATCTTGTTGTACAGTACACAAGATACAACTGAATGGTTTGGAAAGAGTTGAGGCTTGCATCATGGTGAACAGCATTTAAACTCTCAGATCATTAGAATCATCAGATAAGTGCAGTGCTGCTATTTGGAATACTATTTCTAAAGGTTTTATGTAATGAAAGCTTTCATGTTTACTGTACATCTGGTTACTAAACAAATAAAGCAATATGTTCCGATAGTCGAAATATATACTTTTAGAAAAGCAAAGCGCCATTATCCAAATACATTACATAACTTAGAAAGAATGATTAATCGCTTGAAGAAAATGTACTGTGGTTTATTTATTTAGATTTCATTATTTTTAATCGGGTTTTTCATTTAGTAATAGACAAGAAATGACACTCCGATTGCTAACACATTACTGCAGCACCCAGCCCTTGAGTAAGAAATTATCATAATATAAATTGCTGCATGTGTTTTTTTATGCTAACTTTACAGTAAATGTCCTTGATCCCCCTTCACATAGTTCTGTTGTACTTTACAGTTTTAAATTATTGGAAATGGCCTGCATACTCCTGACAGAAATCCTGATTGTGCTTGTCACATTTTTCAAGCGACCATTTCCAATAATTTGTGGATTACTGCCAGACTTCTCACTAGGCAATAACATCTGAAGTGCCTGCGTCATTTATCATGCCCTGTCGGAGGCCATTGATTGATTACCCTGCAGCAGTGCAGTGTTGTGGTTGTCCTGGTGGAACTGCGTGGGTGTCTAGCAGGGGTCCTCTGTGTTCACTTCAGGGGGTTGATGTTGGAGGAAGGGAGCTGTATTCTGGGGATTCTAGGGAAAAAAAATGCAAATTTTTAGTGTGTGTGTGAACAACTGTAGAACTGCTTTATATACTGTAAGCTTAGGCAAAACTTCTACAGTACACAGTACTACTCTTGATTTTAAGCTTCTTTTTATGACAACTTTAGAATCCATCGGCTACTTATGCGGTAGGCTAAAGGCTGTACAATGTTTAACATCGTTCCCTCTAAATGCGCACAAAAACTGGCAACAGGATTAGCCAATCGCCTTCAAAATCACACACCAAGTTAAGTGGCCTCCACCTGTGCTAAATTGTAGTGATTCACATGATTTCAGGATAAATTCAGCAGTTCCTGTAGGTTCCATTTGCTGGGTAGTGCATTTCAAAGCCAAGACTCAACCGTGAGCACCAGGGCGCTTTCAAAAGAACTCTGGGACAAAGTTGTTGAAAGGCACAGATCAGGGGATGGGTATAAAAAAATATCAAAGGCCTTGAATATCCCATGGAGCATGGTCAAGACGATTATTAAGAAGTGGAAGGTGTATGGCACCACCAAGACCCTGCCTAGATAAGGTTGTCCCTCCAAACTGGATGACCGAGCAAGAAGGAGACTGATCAGAGAGGCTACCAAGAGGCCAATGGCAACCTTGCAAGAGCTACAGACTCAAGACTGGTCAAAGTGTGCATGTGACAACAATATTCCACTGCACAAATCTAGCCTGTGTGGTAGGGTGGCAAGAAGGAAGCCATTACTCAAGAAAACCCACCTTGAATCATGTTTGAAGTATGCAAAAAAACACTCCAGAGATTCTGTAGCCATGTGGCAAAAAGTTTTGTGGTCTGACTAAACTAAAATGGAACATTTTGGCCTAAATGCAAAGGGTTATGTTAGGCACAAACCCAACACAGCGCATCACCCAAAGAACACCATCCCTACTGTGAAGCATGGTGGTGGCAGCATCATGTTATGGGGATGTTTCTCATCTGCAGGAACTGGGGCAATTGTGAGGATAGAAGGGAAAATGAATGGAGCAAAGTACAGAGAAGTCCTTGAGGAAAACCTGCTGCCCTCTGCAAGAAAGCTGAAACTGGGACGGAAGTTCACCTTTCAGCATGACAACGACCGAAAGCACACAGCCAAGCTACACTGGAGTGGCTAAGGAACAAAAAGGTAAATGTCCTTGAGTGGCCCAGTCAGAGCCCCAACCTAAATCCAATCGAAAATTTGTGGCATGACTTGAAGATTGCTGTCCATCAGCGCTCCCCAAGGAACTTGACAGAGCTTGAACAATTTTGTAAGGAAGAATCATCAAATATTGCCAAATCTAGGTGTGCAAAGTTGGTATAGACCTATCCCAACAGACTTACAGCTGTAATTGTTGCCAAAGGTGCTTCCACCAAGTATTAACTCAGGGGTGTGGAGACTTATCCAATTAGGATCTTTCAGTTTTGTATTTTTAATATATAATTTTTTTTTTCAATAAAAACTTTTTTTCTCTTAACAGTGTGGAGTATGGTGTGTAGATAAGTAGAAAAAAATAAAATGCATGAAACTCTGAGGCACTGACACAACAAAATGTGAAAAAAGTTCAAGGGGGTGTAGACTTTGGCACTGTAAGTAAAGTAGTCACAGTGTATGTGTAACTCCGGAGGGGAACGTATGAACTGTTTTGATTTATATTTGTTTAGGTGGGTAAATGGCTTGTCCATCCTGATCTCAAACAGGGACCACACAAAGTATTGTTTAGTCAGTGCTCCAGCTGAGAGCTAAGTTTATTTTGTTTGTTTATTTTATTAGCGGTTGTTTCCCTACCGCACTATAATAAAAAAAAAAAAAAACAATACCAGTTTTAAACTGTGAGTCAAGACTCCAGCCTGATCATTTACACTGCCCTCAGCCATGTCACGTTACAATTAGCAAAAGCGCCTCCACGCGTCAGCAGTTTAAATATAGTATACAAATGTCACTGGAGCTCAATCACTGGGTCAATACATCAAAACAATCAAAACAAGTCCTCATGGTAGGCAACTTGTTATATGATCATGATTATATTTACTCAAGGCTGGAGAATCCTATTTTACTTCAGTATACTTGAAGCGACCGTCTCGTGAGGTCATCTAGTTTAACAGCGTACGGTTTTCCATGGCCTTTGAATCAAAATGACATAACATTACAGTACAGTATTTTACTGTCAGGACTACCACTGCATTTAAACATCTGTTTTGTTTTATTTTCAGCTGCAGTGCAAATCTCACAGTTTTTGACTAAGTGGAGATGCAAAGTTCAGCAATCCCTCCTCCTTTCTCATGTGCTGCGCCGCAACCACCACCACCCCACCCCCCCTTTAAGCTGATTGCTTGATTCTTACAAGCAGGAATATTTTAGCATGGTTAGGCTAGGAATGATTTTGTCACATTTGTTTGGATTCCTGTGTGGTTGATTCTTATCGGTGATTCTTATAAATGAATCTCAAGCGTTTTGAAACTAGTAAAAATATAATAAGAATATTAGTCAAAAATACACATTTAAGTGTATGCAGTGGTAATTTCAAGGCATACATTGTGCATTGTTTATTTTTTTGCAAGTTGAGTGTATTCATCATGTGACTTCACTCACGTCTGCTGAAACTCAACATGGCATCTGCACCAGCGAAGAAAAAAAAATGCAATGTTTCAGTAAGACAAAGCTAAAACAAAATCTGATTATCTATATGAGTTTGTGGGGTACTATTCTTAAAGTTGTGCTGTAGTATCATAATGCCAGACAGTCGTAAACACGTAGAGAGTAAGACAGCAAAAGACAGCATTCTTCTATGATGAGAAACTTAGACCCATGGTACTGCTCACAAGGCGAGGCTTTGCTGAAGTAAGCCAAATTAATTGCGTTTTGAATTATTGTTTAGTTTATGTCTTTCCCCTCTACCTGCATTTAATAAATCTAGAATTAATAATGTTAAAGCATGACTGTTTCTTAATTACATTATATATTCTGATGATGATGAAACGAACGCAGAGCTATTTTTCTAGCTGTCCATTCCTTAAAGGACATTGTTTGCTTTACTGCCTGGAGACACACCTTAAATCTTGCAAATAGCAAGGCAGAATTAACAAATACACAATTGGGATGATTTAATTATGCATTTACATAAAAATGGGTGTTATTTAAATTACAATCAGGTAATACACAGCAGTGAACCTGTTTTAGAGCAACGAGTCAGTCAACATGCTTTTATCAGTGTTCCATATTTTATCTTGGTTTATTATGCCAGTAAAACGCAAAACTTAACGTGTGGAATACTTTTCATAGGATTACTCTCACATGACATTGCTGAACTGGTACTAAACTTTCATATTTTGTGTTGTTATTATAATGCCAGTAATAAGCTAAACAGGTCTTTTCAAAACAGCTTCATTTGTAGACTGAACTACAGTGTTTGTGGAAGACTGTGAATATGATTCTCACAACAGTGATGGACATTAGTTTTCTGAACTGTGGTATATAATTAAAGTTTTCCTGCTTATTTTAATGGCAGCAGTGAGCCAAGATATGTCTATAAACATTCTGACAGGTTTGAAGTGTCTTCAGGTGCTTAGTATAAGGCAATTCTATACAGGCCACCAGTTAAGCATGCAGTCTATCTGACAGGGCTGCATCTATTATAGGATCTCAGACAGGCTTCATGAAGGGTTACTTTATATATCTATAATCAGAGGATTCAGAGGCTGCACCCCAATAAATGTCTTGTTTTAAATTTTAAAGTAAATTGTAAAATTGGAGATACTTGTGTTGGAATAGTGTTTCAAAATTGTACAATGCAACACAAATAATAAAGGGTTAACGTGTGGCCGAAGGTTTCTCACTGATAATTTACCCTTTTTCTCAGTATCGAAAATACTTGGAGGGAACACTGGTATTTAATTTCTGAAACAGTTACAAATTAAAGCATACAACTTTTTCCTTAAGTATGTTGTCATCTTGCCATGAGGGTATCACCTGTGCTATATTAAACTTTTCACTGCCGCAAAGCCTGCAATCCAGTCCACAACAACACTAAATGATCGTGTTGGAGTTTATTTTTTCCCTTAAGGGACAAGGGTCTTTTACATGCCTTTTTGCGCAAACAGTGTTCTTTACAATCACACTGCGCTGCTTGGGTTATTCCATGTAGAATTCAAATCAATGTACCATACTGTACCCCACTGATTGACCATCGAAGACTGTGATTAAATGTGTGCTGCAGGACGCTGTGTTTCCAGTGGATAAGTGCAATAACTTTCTTCATCTTTTGACTCATCTAAAAAGTCGATGCATGCGTTTTCTGTGGGTTAAGTGGTCAGGGATTTGAACTATTCCTGTCTATTAGTGACTGCTTTCTTACAGTAGTGGGGTATACTGTGCCCATTTTATGTTGATTTTGTGTGGTGCCTGGATGGAGGATGATGTGTTTTGTGGTACAATCACAGTAAATTGTAAAGATGCTTCGTTTTTTTTTTTTGCCATGCTAATCTATAGCAGGCCTACTGTATTTGATGTTCTTAAGTATTCTGCAAGATTACTTAGTTCTTTATTGAAAGAACAGTACTGATGAGCTGTGTCCAATACTGGATTTACTGTTGCTGGTCTAGATAAGGAAATAGATTTCACCCATCTGGCAGAACAGGGTTGTCTCGTCAGCGGAAGCTAATGGACTCCTACTGATGGATGCCTTTTGTTTGTGAATGTGTGTTTCTCCTCTCTCTCTCTCCTCTCTCTCTCTCTCTCTCTCGCTTTGAGGGAGAGACAAAGAAAACACTCAATCATTTCCTCTGCCTCTCTCTTTCAGTATCTCTGATGGTCTGTCCACATACAGTACCTGTACTGAGACCTGGAACTGAGGAAGCTAAATTCAGTATTCTGCTATTGCACTGTAGGTGGTTTGTTATTTTGCCTGAGATTAAGGGTGAAAAAATGAAATTATTTTTACATTTTCAGGATTCGCTCTAGAGTTTATATGTGGAGAAGGGAGCCTTAAGGATTACATATACAATAGCTTTTTTTTTCTTATTTTGTTGGAGCAATTCCACTTTTAATGGAAGGTCTGTACCATGGTAAGTTTGCATGTTTTGTCACTGTTTTTTAGTGTAGTACAAAGATCAGAATATGTAAGGACAGGTATTTTAGAAACAGGCTTTGAATTGTGTGTGTGTGTGTCCGAGCACCCCCTGCTCCACCTGCTTTTTGAAAGCTTGCTGCTTCTTTGCTCTGTTGTACTGTATAGGAGTCAGCTACAATGCTAGCTGCCATCTGTTTTGAATTGCTCAGTAATTGCAGTTGGCCCCTTTTTGAAAAGGAAAGTGTTAAGAATTTGAGACTAAAAAAAAGTAGTGTCGTCACTGAATGCAAATAGTCAGTATGAATAATACAGAAATTGGGCAGTATACGGTTAGCCATTTTTTACTGGAAATGTCTGCATAGCTTGTTAGTATTTTGAAAGCAGCCAGACAGCATAGTATGCTTCCAAGCTCTGAGGATAACAGTATTACATTATCTTACTGTCTTAGATTGTAGTTGTAGTGTAACTACAGTAAACGTTACTGTTTCCTGTTGCCAAAAGGGAATTGCTTTACACTACGTGCTTTTATAGATTTGTGAGTTGACTTGTATGATTTTGCACAAATTAAATGAGGTATTGGTGTGATAATAAAGGCGCTTTTATTTTATTTTTTGGATTTGCGGAACTAATGGAATTGGTGGTTCTTAATTTCACACATCTTTTAGTTATATTAAAATACATTTTAGTTTGTCCCAAACTCCTGGGTAGAGGGAAACAGCAGAACAGTGTTGGGGCAGCTTGCACTGGTCTGGTATTTTTTTTTCTATTGGTGAAATTTCTGAGATGCAGTGCTAAGACAAATATCTGAATATTCAAACTAGTATTTGTTGACATGTACTCAGATGTTCGTATTCGTTAGAAATGACAAAAATACCTTGCACTGATTTACACCTCACCAGAAGCTGCGCAACAGTTTGAAAATGGCAAATGAAAAAGAGCTCTGTGTGATGCGAGATTAATATATAAAAATATATACACAAAAAAACAGGATCAACACAGCATCTCTATTTAAAATTTTAGACAGCGAAAAGTAAACAAGCTAGGTTATGAAAGTACACTCATAGTGATTGCTATGGAAGACCATCCGCATTGTGCTGCTTTACAGCGAATCAGAATCCCATGGGACAGAAGAAAGGCAAGCACCTCATTCTGAAATGCCTTGCTTAAACAGCGCCCAACCTGCCGGAAATGTGCAGTGATTTATATAGATTTTATGTAATAAACAAGAACCAAAACGGTGAGTTTTTTTTTCCCATTTATTTTACAACACCATTTCCATGTTTGTTCTATTTGAAGTGTTTAAAGTTAAATTTCAGTTTGCTTGTTCAGCTACAAAAAGGCACAAGTAAACCTCATGTTATTACTTTATGAAAACGTGTCAATGGCCACTGTTAAATGTGAAAACGGCAACAACAAGGAATGAAGAAAAAGTAAAAAAAAAAAAATAAAAATAGTCTGGTGTCAACTTTATGTACGGTTTATTTTGGGAATAAACAGAACAACGTTTATCTTGAATTGCTATTTGGCATCCTTTGTTTTGTAGTTAATTTACTGGGGTAAAGTAAGTCCTACACAACTTATTCTTCTGGGATATTTTTCTATTTTAACGTGTTACATATGGTAAGGTCTTGTTATAAAATAAAGGCACACACACAGGGGCCATGGCCACGCCCCCTGCTGCTGTGCTGTCTCTGCCTGCGTTCAGAGCAATATAATGGCTTTTAGTGTTTTTTGAAAATGAACGAATAGCCGAATGAATATTTAAATTGAGCGAATATCTAAACATGAAAATCCCATGTTCGTCCCAGCACTATAAAATGACCGTTTTCATCAGTTGAATGTGTTCCTGGAAGGTGCATTGAACATTCAATACCTTTTTATTAGAAATAACTTTCCAATCCTTTACACTTCTTTTCTAATTTCTTGTAGGGGTTAGAATAAGGCAGCATGTCTCAGAAGGGATGCCATAAGTCTCCTCTTATAGTATACTATGCGTTTGTGCTTACTGTGTCTACGAAGCAGGTGCTCGGATCCTAGGGGATTCCTGCTGACCTCCTCCCTGTCTGCGCTGTGCAGCACGCGCAGACCCCATTCTTTATCCCAGGCTCTTTGTTATAAGATCAGAAGCTGATGGCCTTGTGGAGTATTGAAAGTTGAGATGGGATGGGAGTGGAGCCAGCTGGTGTTGAGGCGCTCCTTTTGGAAATTAAGAGGATATCCTCTGGGTCTTAGTGCATGTCTAACTGATTAATTTAGGGCATACACCTCCATAACTACATGCGAAGACTCGGGGAAATATCTGTCAAGTTAACTAAGGTTTAGCTTTATTATATATATATATATATATATATATATATATATATATATATATATATATATATATGTATATATATATATATATATATATATATATATATGTGTGTATGTGTGTGTGTAAATATATAAATATATATATACACATCCTATCCCTTAAGACATCTGTCATTTGTGTGTTTCTTGTGGAGTAATAGATTAAAAGTCTACAACATCTGTAACCATGTCTTCGTTTACACTTATAGATGAGAACTGTGCTGCATCACATACTGTACTTTGAACTTCAAGTGGCACAGTCATGTTATCATAGGCTGTTGCAGGCGTCTAGTGGTGTTTATATTGGGGTTCTGTTTGGGATCTGGTGGGGTTCTATTTGTGTATGTCCAGCCAGCACCCAGAATGTTCTGAAGTCAGTGAGTGTGGGGATAGTGTAGGTGGACTCTTTTTGAAGTGGAGTGTTGTTTTGCATTTGCAACAGTGAAATGACGCATTGTCAAGTTCCCTGTAGCCTGCCAGGGGGTGGAGCTTTCACATTACTGCTTGTACCGTGCCCTCTGTTTCAGTGATAGAATTGGAACAAGGGCCTGTGGGAGTGGGTGTGTGCTGGAAACAGTTCAGCTGTTCTTATTATTGAATATATATTAATATCCCTCAGTCTAAGCCAGCAGAAGTATGTGTCATTTTCTGTAAGGGGTCCAAGCCCTGACTTGCCCACTGGACTCGACACAACGTTGTCTTGTATGTTCAGTGTAGATCCAGCACTGCACTGAAAAGTATATTCAGTAATGTATATATTACTTTGTGAGTGCTTGTGCTTTACAGTAAGGATCAGCTCTTTTTAGAATAGTTGTTACAAACCTGTTTTTAAATCTCTTGATACTTCTCCTTTGCAGAAAATCTGATGTAAATGAACAATGTCATACATTACCTACCCATGAGGCACTACAGCCTTGTTATAGCACATTGTCTAGGGCATTTCTCTGTTCACCCTCTTGACTCGTGAATCTTGGATGTGTGCTCTGCCAATATGACGCTTTGGAGAAGTGTTTTCCATGGGAGCCAAATATTTTGCTAGTACAGTACAAGGCTACATGGTGAAGGTCATCTTTCAATTGGCTTTCATGCTGATAACAAAAAAATAAATAATGAATGGAGCCAAAAATACTAAACTCAAATAAGGTAAGAAAAAGGGTTTATATATTGCAGAGATAGAAGTAAGACTCCTATTGCATAGCAGTCTTCCCCCATTCCAAGTTTTATTACAAGCTTGATCGGCCCTTGTGTATAGTTAACAAGCTCAGCTGTGTCTTAGTAAAACCAGGAATGGATCAAACTGCTATTAACAGGCTTTTTTTATGTCCCTTAAATACAGGGAAATAACTGCCATACCCACAACAATGGCACAGTGTATGGGTGTGTACTGTAGCTGAATATCATATTCATGAGAGAAGCTGTCACACAACCAATCAATTGTCATGGAGTACATTTTGATGTAATACTCTCTCTCCTCACTGTATCACATCCCACATTGTATGGTGTAGTATAACTTACTCTCTAATCATCATTGAATGCAGCCTGGTTTAATACAGTAGATCATATTGAATGAGAGGAGCTGTGCACGTAGTGTATGGTGTAATACAGTAGATCATATTGAATGAGAGGAGCTGTGCACGTAGTGTATGGTGTAATACAGTAGATCATATTGAATGAGAGGAGCTGTGCACATAGTGTAGGGTGTAATACAGTAGATCATATTGAATGAGAGGAGCTGTGCACGTAGTGTATGGTGTAATACAGTAGATCATATTGAATGAGAGGAGCTGTGCACGTAGTGTATGGTGTAATACAGTAGATCATATTGAATGAGAGGAGCTGTGCACGTAGTGTATGGTGTAATACAGTAGATCATATTGAATGAGAGGAGCTGTGCACGTAGTGTATGGTGTAATACAGTAGATCATATGGAATGAGAGGAGCTGTGCACGTAGTGTATGGTGTAATACAGTAGATCATATTGAATGAGAGGAGCTGTGCACGTAGTGTATGGTGTAATACAGTAGATCATATTGAATGAGAGGAGCTGTGCACGTAGTGTATGGTGTAATACAGTAGATCATATTGAATGAGAGGAGCTGTGCACGTAGTGTATGGTGTAATACAGTAGATCATATTGAATGAGAGGAGCTGTGCACGTAGTGTATGGTGTAATACAGTAGATCATATTGAATGAGAGGAGCTGTGCACGTAGTGTATGGTGTAATACAGTAGATCATATTGAATGAGAGGAGCTGTGCACGTAGTGTATGGTGTAATACAGTAGATCATATTGAATGAGAGGAGCTGTGCACGTAGTGTATGGTGTAATACAGTAGATCATATTGAATGAGAGGAGCTGTGCACGTAGTGTATGGTTTAATACAGTAGATCATATTGAATGAGAGGAGCTGTGCACGTAGTGTATGGTGTAATACAGTAGATCATATTGAATGAGAGGAGCTGTGCACGTAGTGTATGGTGTAATACAGTAGATCATATTGAATGAGAGGAGCTGTGCACGTAGTGTATGGTGTAATACAGTAGATCATATTGAATGAGAGGAGCTGTGCACGTAGTGTATGGTGTAATACAGTAGATCATATTGAATGAGAGGAGCTGTGCACGTAGTGTATGGTGTAATACAGTAGATCATATTGAATGAGAGGAGCTGTGCACGTAGTGTATGGTGTAATACAGTAGATCATATTGAATGAGAGGAGCTGTGCACGTAGTGTATGGTGTAATACAGTAGATCATATTGAATGAGAGGAGCTGTGCACGTAGTGTATGGTGTAATACAGTAGATCATATTGAATGAGAGGAGCTGTGCACGTAGTGTATGGTGTAATACAGTAGATCATATTGAATGAGAGGAGCTGTGCACGTAGTGTATGGTGTAATACAGTAGATCATATTGAATGAGAGGAGCTGTGCACGTAGTGTATGGTGTAATACAGTAGATCATATTGAATGAGAGGAGCTGTGCACATAGTGTATGGTGTAATACAGTAGATCATATTGAATGAGAGGAGCTGTGCACGTAGTGTATGGTGTAATACAGTAGATCATATTGAATGAGAGGAGCTGTGCACTACAGTAGATCATATTGAATGAGAGGAGCTGTGCACGTAGTGTATGGTGTAATACAGTAGATCATATTGAATGAGAGGAGCTGTGCACGTAGTGTATGGTGTAATACAGTAGATCATATTGAATGAGAGGAGCTGTGCACGTAGTGTATGGTGTAATACAGTAGATCATATTGAATGAGAGGAGCTGTGCACGTAGTGTATGGTGTAATACAGTAGATCATATTGAATGAGAGGAGCTGTGCACGTAGTGTATGGTGTAATACAGTAGATCATATTGAATGAGAGGAGCTGTGCACGTAGTGTATGGTGTAGTACAGTAGATCATATTGAATGAGAGGAGCTGTGCACATAGTGTATGGTGTAATACAGTAGATCATATTGCAAAGGAAAACTTTTTGCATGTTGTTGCATCTTACTGTTTTTAATTGTTTGGTTTGAGTGTTATCTGAAGCTGAAGTACAGTACAAGTGGTCAAACTGTAGGCCTATGTATACTGATACCATTGTTATTGATAACTCTGAGGCATTAGGGCAAGAAAAAAAGGTTTTGGGTGCACTGAGAATATTTTATGTGAAGCCCATTCTGTTTGAAATAAGGTGAAATGCTGTTTCCTCTGAAAGTATGTGAATTGAGTCATCTTCACTGCTGGGGACTGATCTCTGGTTTCCTGCATTTTTGGAAATGTTACTGGGGAGTGGCTTGCATAGCCAGCTTGAGGAGCAGGTGATTGTTCTCCCGCCAGCCTAACAGAGAGAAGCTGAAAGTAGCCCAGCTTGCTTCAGGACTGTCTGGAGTGAACTCTTATGTTCTGACATATGGACATGACAGGTCAGAGCTGCTGTGAAAAAGGAGCATGCCCTATGTAATGCAGCAAGACCAGTCTATTAAAAATGTGGTCATCCAGTGTTATTTGACAACGTTGATAACTAGCCTGCTGTATTTACAATCCTTTCTAGGTGTAGTATTGTGTGTATCTGTGTATCTATCTATTTATTTATTTACTTTTCATTTATTGCTCATTCAAGTCCCAAAATAGGCAAGATGGTTTCCATAAAAGATGTGTTAGAATTGAAATTAAAGTTTTTGTAGTGTCAGTACTGTGCACAGTGACATGTGCAGTCATTTAGTAAGAGTGATTCAGTTGACACAGTTGTGTTTACTTAAGGATGTGTTTTTTGTTTTGTTTTTTAATGATTTGATCAAATATGTGCTGTGTCTCCATTATAAATCCCATGTGTGCTAAAGTTGTTTTAGAGGGGCCCAGATGTCTGTTCATCAAAGGGAGCAGCTCATCGCAGGGCTTATTGTTTAAAAAACAATATTCAATAGCCTCTGGTGACCCTTCGACACTAGACTTATTGCATTGCCTTTGTTCTTGGATTCCAATTGCAAGAGCTCATTGCTAACAGAGAACCAAAACCAATTCAAACACTACAGGTTTACAGCTCAGGCCAAGCTTTTTTTTAATGTATTTTTTAAAATTTTTGTTAAAGGATAGAACATTTTAAATAAATACTTAGATTACAGCTAATTGGTCCAAGTTCTTACCTTTCAAATGAGCCGTTGACGATCACTGTAGGACTTGTAGAACCAGATCAATGACGTTTGAAGTGGCGAGTATCAGTGAAACGGTGCAGTACCGCTAGCCTGCACCTGGACACACAGGAGCGGTATGCACTACACAACTGACTTTTTTACACTATAAAAAAATTGAATGGTACAGTAGCTGTCAAATACCACACAGTAGGCTATGTACTTGAATATAATTGACATTAAGGCCAAAATATTTGCGTCACTTTGTAGAATATTAGGATGCAGTCATTAATTAAAAAAAACAAAACCTACATGAACATAATTTAGATATTTTATTTGTCATGCAATCTAAGAAACTACAAAATGATATCTTAAAAGTCTACCAGAATTTACAATATAGTAGTACATTTCAGGTTAGATTTCGAAATGTCACATTTTCAATTTTTGTAAAATTACAAAGTAATATGTAATTTCAATATGTCAATGTAACATTATTAATTCTATAGGGCACAATAGCTGTAATGCCCCCCATATAATCTACCAAATAAAAACACTGGTTTGTTTTTTAAAGTAGTGTTTCTGTCATTTATATGCAGGTGTATGAAATGAGCAATCTGAGCTTCGCAAAGAAACATGCAGTACGTTGCTGACAGCAAGTAGCCTACTTCTAAAGTATAAAATATATCCTTTTACAGCCAGTTATTTAGTAAAAATAGTAGTGAACTACAGCAATAATATAAAAAGGATGTTTATCAGGGGCGATGTATAAAATACTGACCTGCCCGTCCCTGTATGAAATATGGAAGTGATCAAACACTTCAGTGTTTGAGTGTTGATTGAAAGGAGTGCATGTGTTGTCTTTTCTAGCCTGCACTCATGGTGAGAACGCAGTTCCTCCACCGGGGCTGGGCTTTACCCTACTGTCGGGCCTTCAAACAAGATTTTAATGATTTGATCAAATACGTGCTGTACAGTGCTTTGCTGTTGAGATGGCGAATGAAAAAATTAAAGCTTTGCCTCTGGATAACATGAGCTGCTTCAGTAAAATATGTACTGAATACCTAGTGTACAAGGCAGTGCAAGAGAAGTGCTATGGTAGAATATGTTTGAAACGCACTAAACATTTAAATTTCGAAAACAGCACTGCCCCCTCTGGGGTTTTTGTGTGTAGGCATTCTTTTACATTTCGCCACAATTGGCAATTCTGTTTTAAATCCCCCGTATCTTAACTGTACTACAGCTTTAAATCCTGTGAACAAGCCTGTAATCTTGTTTTAAATCTTGCAAGCAGAGTCTCCAGTAGGGAATGTAGGAATGTAGTGCCATTCAGTAGTTGGGGTGGGTTTAAAGTATTCAGATCGAATCAATGGTAGATATGTGTCAGGAAGGAGGACATTGCCCAGCTGCACTGGGGAAGGTATTTTTTATTTTATTTTTTGTAGCAGGCTTTTTTTTATGGTAAATATTAATTAAGTAACCATTTCCACGGTTTTTCCAGTTTTTACTGGCTATACACAGATTTCTTTTTATTTTGTATTGGGGTGTTTTATCGTATATCGGTTAAAACCGAAAATCAGAAGCTCTAATTATAATATTGTATTGCAGTTACAACGAACGGTAGACTTGAGTTTACTCTGCTTTCTAACCAATAGCTGTTTGCTATGGATCCCAGGGGCGGGTTCAGTCTCAATGTTGACATATCAATGGTTCGGGAGGGTGGGAATAATGAAATTAATAGAGATGGACAGCTATTGTGTTAACAGTAGCTATCTTTTTTTTTTGTTGTTCTCCACTTACACACGTCTGGGTCGAGAGGTCAGTCAAGAGTCTGAAAGCTTGTGATTGAACATTCAAAATGATTAAGGGCATTGAGATAAATAATTAAAACTTTTAATTGGAACAGTGGCTTTTTCTACCTAGCAACATGACCTGAATGCCATAGATCCTGAAAAAATAATCGGGTTTTTGACAGTTAAGTTTGTGTGAGTAACCGTGGCTGTAGTAATCCCATTGTGGCGCTGGTACAGTGGTTTATTATTAGACACACCTGTGCATACGTTGCACCGGTGTAGAAGTCGATCCCCCTCCTTTTAGGGCCCCCCAAAAATGCCTAGAAATCGACTTATACAACATTTTTTTACAGTAAGTAAATAAATAAATACATGTTTTTTTTTTGTTTTTTTTTTAAGAATTGTAATGCATTGTCCCAGTACAGGGTTCACTTGATAATCATATCGTCAAGAATAATATTACTCTTCACAGTGCGACATGATGAATCAGCACTAATAGGGAATTACCATTTGACTACAGTTTGCATCTGAAAACACACACCCAAGCAAGTCGTGATCAAAACATGTGCCCCTTATAGAAAATGTGCTGGTGTGTTATTGATGGTTTAACTTACTCAAAGTAATGTTGGTTGGAGAAATGAAATGATTAGTACAAGTCACCTGCTGAAAGTCACAAAACACAAGCGGATTTGTTGCACAGTAAGCAAGACATTTGTGCTAGAAAACTGATTCCATCTTTTTGTTTGCAGTCATGTACTGTAATTAATGTTACCTTTTAAAATGTATGCAAATTTGCTACAGTAGCTGACGTTGTAACAAAGGTATAGGTTCGGGCTACTGATTTTCCCGAATCGTGGACATAATTGTGGAATTAGGCATTGGGAATGGAATTTTGCAGTTGCAACCAGTTTTATGCAGGTTTTTTTTTGTGCCACCCAGCTAAGCTGAGTTAATTCATCATGTAACTTCACTCACGTGTCTCTGCTGAAACACAACATGGCGGCTGCACCAGTGAAGAAAAAATAAAGTTTGTTTCAGCAAGACAGAGCTAAAGCATTTTCTGATAATCTATATGAGGATGGTGGGGATACTGTTCTGCAAATTTTGCTGTCATTTGATTGATCATGTACGAGTCAATACCATTAAAAATCATATAGCAAGTCATAAACACGTAGAGAACGAGAAAGCAAAAAAGACGGCAACAAACGTGGCAAAGCACTGCATTCTTCTGTGCTGACAAACGCAGACCTACGGTACAGAGCTCAAAATGGGGCTTTCCCGAAGAAACTGTGCTAAATTAGTTGTGTATGTAATTTTATTGTTTAGTGTATTTATTTCCACTCTGCCTGCATTTAATAAAGCTATAATTAGCAATGTTAAACCATGGCCGTTTCTTAATTAAATGATATTATCTGACGATGAAGAAACAAGTTCAAACTTGATTTTTCTAGCTATACATTATTTAAAGGGAATTGTAAAGGACACTACATACATACACATTGTTTTGGAAATAAAGCAGAATTAGGAAAGAAACAATTGGGAGGATTAATTCTGTGTTTACATTAAGAAGGGGCGCTATTTAAATTACAATCAGCAATGTGTAGCAACCAGTCAGTCAGCACTTTTTTTTATCAAAGTGTTTCATATACAGTACAGTTCCAGCTGGTGTGTGTTTTAAATATTTTGTCACAGCTTCTACAAACTTTAGCTACTAAGATCAAGATATTGTAATTTACTTTATGTACAGCTACTGTTCTAAACTCCTTTTTCCCCCTGAAATGAGATTGTATATTGTAGACCTACATATTTGAAATCGGACGGCATGCAAAGGGATGTGACTTGACACATCATCAGAATCATCATGTAGACCCTGTGTGTGCCCTTACTGTATTGCTAAAAGGCATCACAGGAAATGCTCACCTGAGTAATCCTCCATCCGAAATCACATCCTCCCACCCAGGAGAGCAAGCTCAGGGAATAACAGCGGTAGGATTCATTCCGAGTCCTGTGTTCCAAGCACTGCAGCAGGCAGGCAGTCCTGTTATTGTGTGTTCGGAGCCAGCTACTGGCTGTGCTAACCGTCTCACAGCTAGGGGGCTCTGCCACTCTTCAGCTGTTGCAAACAAAAAAGCTTGAATCTATTTTTTTTATTATTTATTTTTTCCAGGTAAACTGATATTTGTTTAATTTCTTATCTTGCAGATATTTCCAGAATTTCCTACTGCACAGGTGAGTTCTCTCTCTCTCTCTCTCTCTCTGGTTTGTCTTTTGTAATGTATTGTTCTATAGCTTTTTTCTCTTTTCTTTTTCCACAGAGAAAGAATCAAGCTGCTATTTGTTTTTATTTGCTTCAATGTTTGATTTAGACCTGGAACTGTTTGAATTGACAAAAAATAAATATATGTTTATTAATATAAAATTTATTAAAATAAAATTGACGAGCTGGGAAAGAATTGATTATAATGTAAACCAGCTAAACTGTGGATAAAAGATGCAATGACTGTAGGCATCAGGGGCACTGAATACACCACTATAAAATAAGCCTGAGGAAGATATACAGTATGCTACAGTAATTGCTGACACCTGCACTTGTCTCTTAATGGATATTATGCCCATATGGAAACTTCCGACTCCTGATTTCTGGAAGTGAGTGTACAGTAGCAATCGATTAATTGGGCACGCAAAATATAACTGTTTGAATAAATATTGATGATTGTATCGCCCAGACATTTTCAAAACTGATTTGCTGGTAGTCAGAATTGGACCAGCAAACCAGATGCTAGTTAAACACTTCCACAGGAAAAGAAAACACCCAGTGCTTGTCTTTGGCAGAAGTACTGTAAATCGCTAGACAGGGTGTTCAGTGCAGTTTTGTTGATAAACTTACATAATGTTGTTAACTATGCACGTTACAAGATGTAATTATTGAATCGATTATGAAGTTCTGTGAATTTTGTTGGGTTATTCTAGAAACACCGCATTAATTGTGGCTGCGGGTTTAGGCAGCGCAGAATCTAGAAAGGACTGCTTTCATTTTTTTTTTTCTACGTAACGTTGCAGATGCTGATGTAGACATGTAAGCAGGAAAAAACATCTCTGCTCAAATGTAACCCTAATGTTGATTTCGCAATGTGCGCGTTATGGTTTGTGGAACATGGTCCTGAAACAAAATGCATCCCAAAAAAAGAACTGGGAAAAATGCCATGGCCCCAGCAGAGGGCTGATCTTCATCTCATATCCAATTTAAGGGGTCTGGGTTTTTTTTAATGGTGAGCTGGTTTTATACTGATCTGGTTAATATATAATAGCTGTATTTTGTTGTAGTCAGTTTTGTTGGTTTGTAGACGGAAACATTTAATTTATTCAAAATGTTGTTATAGGTTATTTAGTTCTGATAAATAATTACTGCAACACAGAGAGACTGACAGACAGTGACTGTGGGGAAGCTTGCAGCTGTCCGAGGGGTGCTCTTTCACTCAGTGGTGCTCTTAACTGGCACAAGAGTATATTTTATATATACGTGTTTAACCTTTAAATGGTTCTGACCTTAGTTTCTATGCCTATTATTTTAAGCTTTGTTTTAACACTAGCAGAATCAAGGCCTTTTAGGCTGCATTCCCACTGGGTTTGTTTAGTTTGAAACAATGTATCATTTTGCTTTTCACACTTGCCTGAGAGCAAAGGGACCAAGTTGGTTTGGATGCAAGCTAAAGTTTTATTTTAAAGGTTATTTTGGTCCCTTATGTGTTTTTTTCAGGACTGAGTTAGTTTATGTTCACAATGAGGTTTGCAGGTGCGCTCGGTTCATTTATATGGAGTGTGGACCGGATGCTTACAATATCCTGCAAGACCTATTGCAAGATGGCAGCTATTGATGTATTGCTCTGGTTTTTAATATAGCATCTTTTAGATTCTTACTCATTGCTATGGAAGAAAGCACTGGGGTAGCTAATGTAATGATTCCAGTTCGGCTTGGATTTTGGTGTCTGACCAAATTTTCAATCAAAGCTTCAGTTTCTCACACTGTCCATGTAGTTTAGGATTACCAGATGCCCACAGTGAAACATTTTTTTTCTTCAATTCACTGACACTGTACCAACTCTGAAGCCGTTAATAGAAATAAGAGTATAGATCATAGTAATCTGTCTGGTCCAGTGGTTAAAGAAACGGGCTTGTAACTAGGAGGTACCCGGTTCAAATCCCAGCTCAGCCATTGTGTGACCCAGAAATGTACTGATTGACTCATTTCGGGTGAGACGGGAAGTGATTCTGCAGCTGATGTATAGTTCACACACCTAGTCTTGTATCTTGTAAAGCGCTTTGTGATTGCGGTCCATTATGAAAGGTGCTATATAAAAATAGATTTTATTATTATTATTATTATTATTATATAAAATAACTAGTGTTGACATCTGACGTTGACATCGATTATCGTGCAAATTCTAACGACGATTATCGATCATTATCGAGTTAAAATGCTTAAAAAAAAATCTTCCCTCACAGTAACAGTTTAAAGGAACAATAAGCCCTGTTTTTATAGAGCGTGGTATAAAAAACCCATTCAAACAAATCCCAGTGTTTTAATACAAGTTTGATAAATACATTGGCATTTAAATATAGCACGCTGCAATTTCCATATTCCTGCCGTCACCAGCTTGCCTTGTTTTGTGTATAATCTGACAAATATCCAATGTATACATAATGGTAAATTAAGGAAAAAAAAAAAAATCAACCCCAACAATGTCTGAAAACTACATTAACATTATGGCCTGTTCACATGGAAATAATTCTCTCTCTCACTTTTTTTTTTGTATTTGCTGTTGGTTACAATGTATGAATTACATGGCCCAGCTTCTGCTAGAGAAAGCAGCAGTCCCTTCCAGTGTGCCTCAGCTGCACAGATGCATTTCACTTTTTGCTGTCATATTTGAATCACAACTTTACATGACTTTGCACAGACACTTAGACTTGCATTATCTTCAGTGAATACAACTGTATTTTCATTTTTCCAAACAGTACATTAGAGGCAGCCTCCCCTTTCCTGCAGCGGAACTTTCCACAGCGACAGCTCTGGTTGATCACTTTATTATGCGTCTCCATACTTGAATATGTAGAATACCTTTCATACATGCATGCATGTGGATTTATTATTAATTGACTTACTGCCCACATCGCAATGAACACATGTAGAATTTCTCTTTCATACATGCATGTGGATTTATTATTAATTGACTTGCTGCCCAGATCACAATGAAGACATGTAGAATATCTCTTTCATACATGTACAGGCCTAATCAATCTACATACCACGTCGCAATAAAAAATGCATCGTATACTGGAGTGCTCAGCATCAACACAGATTAAGACATGTTTTTAATTGCATGGAATATTCAGTTTCATTAAAATATTATCGATTTGTTATCGTGGGGTCTCAATCGATAAATAAGTCGATTTATTATCGTTACGAGCCTAAAAATAACACCATAATAGTTTAAAAGTTTAACTTTGGGTGAATTTATTACTCATAACAACTCATTGTTTTATTTGTATTATGTATACAAAACATGTAAAATGTACAAAAATCTATTACCATTTCAACATATGGAATACACAGTCAGAATGATTAAACAAGTAATCCATAACGTTGTTTCTTTCATTTTTGAATGGCGCTAGCACACAACCTAATACGTTATTCTCTATACGTAAACTGTGACAATCTCTGTTTTCCCAGGATGCATGATAACCATAATGTAGTTCCTCAAGACTTTTTTTTTTTGCTCTACTTTTTTCCTCAGAATATGAACTAAACCATGAAGTGTTTACTTCCTAGTCAGGTTACCTTGTATATTTAGTTTCCTGTGTGCAAAATGACTGAGTCCAGCTGTTGTTCACATTGCGGTTTAACAAGTGGACCAGACTCTGTGTGTTTGCCAGACGGACCTCTTTAGGTGGACTCGGTACGGTGCGTTTCCAGTGTTGCCAGGTCTGACGAGAAAAGAAAAGCGGAACTGCCTTTCTAAACAAGCACAGCCCATGTTAGTGTGGGTGTTTCATACAAATTCCAGCCCGCAACTCTGAAATAAACCCACCCCCGCTTATTATAAGCAGACTTGGCAACTGTGTTTGTTTCCTAAGCGGACTTTATTGTTCACACATCAAACGTACTGAGAGCAGACCACACCCTCTCACCAGGCCCAGTGTGAACACAGCCTTAAACCTCTTAACTATATTATATTCTTTTCTGGTAGTCTTTTATTTTTATTTTTTAAAGATGCCAAAAAACGGGAAAGATTTATGGAAGCAGTCTTTCCTAGTTGGTGCCTCATGAAGATCATTCAGAATATTTTCTTTTCCTCTGTTTCCCTAATAAGGCTCTTGTAAGGGAGATGTGTGGCTTGAGAAAGTGGTAGAACGTGTTGCTTGATTTGGGGCTTTGTGAATCTGGTACACAAGGAGATTAATCACACATTATTCTAACCAGAGCTGCTGCTGCTGCTGCTGCTGCTGCTATTGGAGTCCCCCACTCATAAGATTATGCTGTACTTGACACCTTCTCTATTACAACCCAGCCCCTTTACAGATTTGGCTTGCTACAGTAGATGTGTTACAGTAGCTCTGTCTAATGCTGTACACCGCATGTGTACACATAGAAGTATTATTCCTATGATGTTTTTTGTGCTGTAGCAAGATTAGGCGGAATAACTCAGGATAGAGGTGGCATCTCTTACTATTTGCTTCTAAAATGATGACACAAAGCTGACAGTTCTTTAAAACTAGGCTTGCTACTTTTCATTTTTAATCGGTAAAGCTTGTTAAACTTCAAATTCCCCAAAAATATGAGTTCGACTGAAATAAGTTTACATAGGAGAAATGTCGGAAAAACCACTCAGTATTTTTAAAAAATAACAATTTAGAAATCATCTCTAGTTTGTGTAGTTTTTTTCCACTTGCTGTCTGTCCCCTCCGTTCTGCTCTGAATGGCTAGGGGATACTGTAGTTTCACTGTCACTGTCATTTCACCCTGTTCTGACAGAGCTTATTGACTGAAGTAGCGCTGCAATACTCTTTCATTTAAGTGACTGTCAATCATCAAGACCTGCACCGACGGTGCACTTTGCCAGCTACAGCGCCTGTCATTCAAAGCGCCTACTTTGAAATTAGCGGGTTACAGTGTAGATAAGCTGATGCTATAGGTATACGGTGACAGTTACTAGTTTGATTTGAAAATGGGGTGCAAGACCTGACCGACGACTGAAGTGTCCGCGGCAGGACAAAGCGGGCGACTGCCTTGCCTTCCAGTGACTCCAGCTGTGCTGAAGCAGGAGAGGGGTGGAGCTCAGACTCCGAATAATAAGTGCAAGTTAGTTCTGTTCAACTAATCTAATGCGGTTTTTTTCTCTGCATATTGTTTTTACTCGAATGTATGCACTAAAAGTACACTTTTATATATTTGAGACAATTGTTTAATGTGTGCATGATCTCTATCTTTACAGGTATAGCTCTGTTGATTCATTAAATTGGAAAGTTGGTAACATGGTTTTTACATGTTGAATATGATAAAGGGCTTTCGCTAAATGAGGAGTAGCTTTCTTAATGGCATAAGAAGTCTTGAAAAAATTGAAAAATAAAGATTGATAAACGATAAATTCTTTCTAAAATAAACGTCGATGTTAATCATTGATTTGGAAAAAAATTCCAAATTGAATAGTAGCAAACCTATTTATAATAGTACTAGTTAAAATATTACATGAAGGGGGCGCTGTTTACACACTGTACGAAGGTGCACCACACCTACAGTAATCGAAGGAACTGCTGCTCACTGCAAAGGCCCGGGCTCTGCAGATTTGCTGGGATGAATGACAAAGCAGCAGGTTATTCTGGTTTATTTGCATCATGTACTGTATCTGCTGTGTGACTTGACTTGCTGTATGTTGTAACCTTACCACCATACCATTACTAATGAAACAAACTTCAAGCAAGTGCATCTGTATGTACTTTATGTATTTAATGTATTATTGAGTGTCAGATTCTGGAGATACAGTAATACGGGGAGTGTCTGTACATGATGAAGACAAACCACAGAGTGTATTGCTTAACTGGTGGCAGGGAACAGTCCAGTCATCCATAACTAGTCTAGTTCTTGACATGTGAAAGTTTTTACTGGGTAATTTACGTGGGCTGTTGACCTCTTACTGTACTGTATATCTGTGACACCCTGCCTGCTCAGAACTGCAGCTAGATGAAATGCAGACCTAGCCAGGTGGAACGCTAATCGGGTATTCACTGATCTAGCACAGTACATTGTTATTTAAGTAAATCATGAAACTCAGGAAATTGCTTTTCATTTATCGTTGGTTTTGACCCTACTGTGTATTTAGGGGAAACATGTAGGTATTTCTATAATTATATATATTTCATATCTTTTTAGCAACACTTGGTTAGCTCAGATGGACTGATCACTGATAGATTGAGTGCAAAGTCTTTGCGAATGAGAACCTAGGTAACTGGTGAAATTATATATGCTGTAGTATAGCTCCTGACTGCCCTGGTCTGTGCTATCTTGTTACTGAAATCAGAGGAGATAGGGATGTATGTGAAGAGTTCATGACCTTACCCAAGAAATGATTGATGGGACAAGTTATTTACTGTATACAGACTGGTCTTTGAACATAATCCAGTAAAGGATATTTCTCCCAGGCTTTGTTGGAGGAATGTGGTCAGGATTGCAGTGTGAGCTCCCCTGAAAGTCATGTATACTACTGTAGCAAGAACAATCAGTTCACATGCTACTTGAGAGGCACTGCTCCTACACCGTGCTGGTGTGTTTAGTATGTACATGTTGTTTTATTTCTCCTCTGCTCTTTGCAAGATTCAAACTCAGATACCTAATGATCAAATAAAAATCAGTGTTACATTAATACAGGATCTTAATTTCAGTATTTGTTCTTTCAATCAGCCTGCGGTTACTGGCACTTACCTTATTCAATTAATCTGTGTGTGAACAGCATGCCGTGTCCATCTGGGATGGGAAACGGTGTAGAATTCAAACTGGATGCATAATGCTATCATTGGCTCTCGTTAATCCCAAGCCACCATTACTGCACCCCTGCTCCCCCACCCCCCTCACCTCCACATACAGGATTGCAATAGCAAAAATCTTCAGTGTACTGTTTATTTACTTGTGATCTCACCAGGTACAAGTAGCAACTGAAAATGATGATAGCTGCAGTTTACAATGAAACTTGATGATAGAAAGCACATCCCAACACAGCGTTTTATAAGATGTCTTGCTCTATTCACAGAAGGCTCTCTCTTCATACAGTACCATATCAGTGCTGCAGTGTTCTGCAAATAATTAAAAAAGGAATGTTCTATATTATTTAGACTGTCTTTTGAAAAACACAACATGGATCTGTGAATGATTGAGCTTGGAAAGGTGTGTAATTGAGCAAATACAATTACACGGGTGTACCAAGGTTCAACTACAATTCCAATTACATTGTGTACAGATTACACAAGCATGGTCACATGGTCCGCTATTCTTAAGTGAAGGCTTGTGGATTGGCGCAGAGTGAAGGAACACCTTTCATGAACCGTTGCATTCCTAGAGTGCTGCTTTTGGTCTCCATACCCTGTGAGTTGGGTCCTGGATGCCAACCTGGATTAATACCCCCTGCATGCATTTATCTTATCTAAAGCTGAGCGTGATGGTGCTCCAGCTAACATGCTGCGCTGGGGATACTTTGCCTTTTAGTTAGGATCTGCCTATTCACAGTTTTAGGGTCAGTTGTCATGTGATCTTTTTACTGCACTGGCTTTAAGACTCCCATTTGATTTCCAACTATTACATATGTAATTTGTGACTGTGTTTGTGAGCAGGTTGTAATCTTATCACTTGTGCAGAACAGGTCCTAATGGTTTAGTAACTGATATTAATTTCAGATGTAAGCACCTGTGTGCCTGTTTATTTGTTCCTGTGTTTTGTTTGTGTTTAGTAGATGCATGCTTTAGCGCTTACACTGCAGCTTCCTGACCTCTGAGTCTCGTTCTTGCCACAACCCTGCTACAACCACCAATAGTGCTGCGGGACTTTCAATGGCAAATCTACCTTTTTGTTCATGAATTTGTTTTTACTATAATGCTTATTCTTGAATCTATAAAGAGGTGAATGCCGTAGAAACACACAATCTCTCTTATTGTACAGTATGTATGTGTGTCATTTATAGAGTGTGCTCTCAATGCCAAAGATAGATCACTCAGTAGGGAAACTCACTGCAGCACTTCCTGCAAGCTGTCTAAGGGACATGTCCAAGCTGTTCATTGTATGTGTGTGTGTGTGTGTGTGTGTGTGTGTGATATTAGGGGCAGCAAATAACTTACATTGAAGTCATTGTTAGTAAATTAAATTGGCTTCAAAAGAAATGAGTTGAACAATCACAACAATTATATCTCTAAAATATTAATTCCAAGTCATTCAAAGGAATTGGAATTGAGAATTGGAATTGAAAATTGATTTAAAAATAATTGAAAAACAGGCATTGACCCCAATCCTGATAATTTGTTTAATACAATATATTTGATATAAGTAAATCAAGTTTTCTCTGAATGTAGATTGCTACTGTAGCAATTCAGTATTGTAACACCCTGCTGAAGGTTATAGTTTGTATTGTGCAGAGTATTTTATAGTAGCTACACTATGCATTGCTCTTAAACACAGAATAATACATTTCTCATTTTCTTTCTAGTATTTATCAGCCTCTGTTTGTGTAATAAAAAGGGGAATGTGCTGCAGATGCTTTTTTTCCCCTCCTTTCTCTTAACCTGACCTTTGGACAGGACGATCTTTGCTAATGAGAGTGAGGGGTGGGGACAGGCTGCTTGGAAGAGTGCCAGAGGCACAGTCGCACAACAAAAACAGGGTGGGGGATGTTTAGTGAAGGAACAGAGCTGCAGCCGTGACCTGGTCAGCCTTGATTTGCAGCCCCAGCCTGCCAGTTTTGTAAATAGAAGTATGCTGAGTGAGAGCGAGATTAGCATTTTAATGAGATTGCCTCGCTAATAGCCCCCGCCCCCCTTTTTGCCTGATTCCTGAATGGAGCAGTAGAATACAGACACACACACACACTCAGTCTCTTGCTCATTCACAGTCATGAAGGTGCTTGCTTGGTCACATTTTGTGCAGCTCCTTGCACTGGATACAAAATAAGGAAACCAAAGGACATCTCTTGAGAGGAATCTATAATTGAAGGGCTTTCTTTTTTTATTGTTATTATAACCATAACTGTGTCACTGCTTGCTCGCAAACGTTGTGCTGTTTTGATTTTTTCAAGAGAACACAAACGGTGAGGATTTGTATTAAGGCTGCTGTGGATTCTTCAGAAAGAACAGATGTAATCGAAGAAGAACCCTTTTTTGAAATAAAGGAAAAACAAACCTCAATGGTCCTGGTGCTCCGGCTCAGCTCAGCTTGATGGCTTGGATGCAGTGAAGCTTTCGACTGTTGTAACCTGCCCCCCCCCCCCCCCCTTTCAACACCCTCTTTCTCATTGTCTCTCACACACTCGTGCCCCTCCTGCCCCCTGTCTGCCGGAGTGCACGTTGGAGGGGGTGGGGGGACAGTACATGCAGGGGAACCAGCCTGGCCTCTATGCGCTTGGACCTGGCTGGCCAGCGGGCCCCGGATTGAGAAGCAGGTGCCGTCTGCATGGAGAGAAGTGGCTGCAGCCCATTCCCCATGTGTTGGGCTAGAGGTACCCCCACAGCCTTCCATTACTGCCTTAGTGTTTACTCACGTCCACCTTCTAATCCGCATCTCATTCCCCATGTGCTGGGCAAGAGGTACCCACAGCCTTCTGTTACTGCCTGCGTGTTTACTTGCATCTACCTTCTAATCCGCATCCCATTCCCCATGGGCTGGACTAGAGGTACCCACAGCCTTCTGTTACTGCCTGCGTGTTTACTCACACCCACCTTCTAATCTGTCAGATACACAGTAACTGAAGGAATCTGGGGAAGAGCAGTAGATTTTATATGAAGCAGTTTACTGAACCTCCCTTGCTGTTCTCTCCTTCCACATGGTCTTCTGTTCTGTGGTGTGTGACTGTAGTGGAATGGCATTCTTGTTTCAATTCAGAGGTCTGCTACAGTACATTATCAGGTTTGAGTTATGTTTTGGCTTTCATTCTGTTGTACAGTAATTGCATCCTTGCTCACCTCAGAGGTGATGAAAATATGCCTCCAGTGTACTATAGCTTGCTAGCTAGCATTACACATTGTTTTATTTGAGTTTATTGTGCCTGTTTTCTTAACTGAGATTCTATCTATTACTCTGCCTTGAATTATATTAAAAAAAGGCTGTTGAATTAAAATGAATTTTAAAAAGTTATTCCCTTTTGCCTTGACCTGATTAAATGCCTGTATATAATACTGTTGATTTAGTGTGCTGCCAGGGGAGCTGGCCGATAGATAAGTAGGACAAGGGATGTCTAGTTTCTTCACATTCACAGCTTTTTTTATGTTGGATTTTGGTCATACAGTAAAAAAAAAAAACATTTTGGTTTAGCTTTATTTATTTATTTATTTATTTATCTTTGCTCGAATTTGTCTCAATTGGGGGGGTCTTGATTCCGAAGTCAAAGCTTTAAGATGTAAAATAAAAATAGTCATCCTACAAAACTAGTAACTAACAACATTATTATTTATTTAATTTTTTTTTACTTGCAAGTTTGATACTGTTTTCCTTTCCAGAAGAATAGTGCCCAGGCAACCCTTTAAAGTTAAACAAAGTTTTTGGTCTCATTTGAGTAAAGCAATACTGTGTACTGAAGTTACTGTACTGGACTACTGCTCCAACATACAGGTTCAACCACAACATTAACGCTTTAATCGCCCCCTCTCTGGCGACTAAAGGGTTCAGTTTAAATGGATGGTCAGCTAACTTTAGATTTTGTGTTCCCAGAGGCTTGCCCCTGTGGGAGTTTGAAAGGCTATATCTGACATAATTGATTATACAATGGGGGCTATTGTAGACATCATTTACATAAACCACAATTACTGTGCTCGCAGTGTACTGTAATTATTGCAGTGAGCGACTAACACAAATTGCAACACATTGTCTTTGCTAATCACGCTGAAATTAAACAGTGGTTTCCTATCTGACTCCACTGTGGACCAACAGTAACCTGAGCATGATGAAGTGTTGTACTTTACACTCTCCTTGCTGCTCATCGCTGTAGAGGAGAAGAACTGTGCGAGAGAGAATGCTTTTTGGAGGCTGAGGAAAGGATGGGCTGCTGTACAGTATTGCTTGTTTGATTTCTCAAATGGAGATTACAGCATTGCTGTGTCTCTCAGGAAGCAAATAAACCCTTTAGACCAGAAAGCAAGCACTGATGTTGACGCAGAGTATGTTTTGAGTATCGTAGGACTGCTACAGCATCTCTCTACCATACATCTATAGTAGATCAGGTTCTGTTTGTATAGCATCATGCTTTACAAAAACAATGAGATAGCACGCCACGTAATTGATACAGTATTTGTGTATTTCAGTGTTCATCAAGCAAACGTCACCAGAAAGAACCTTGAAAGAAAAACTGCTTAAAGCAGTCATGGTATTGTCATTGAATGTAAACATACTGTTGTCTACAGCCCCTTATTGCATGATGGATCTCTTTTTTTATGTAGCCTAGCTACTGTATGAACCGAAATTGCACATGTTTTGTTGTTTTGTTGTTTTGTTTATTTATTTACAACTGTAGGTATTATTTATTGATGGCATACTGTTGGTATTGTGGGGAATTATTCTGCGCTTTTATTGTTTGCCTCCAAGGCTAGAATTCAAACGTTTTGCACACACTTAAGGGAGGTGTATGCTATACTGTATATTGGCAATTGAGGTAGTAGTTGGCAGTTTTGAAATCATTCCTCCCCAAAGATCTACTGTGCTGTTTCAGTTGTGTAAATGTTGAGTAAAGATCCACTGTCAGGATCGAGCGAGTGAAGCTGTGCTAAAGCTTATATCTCTTGACATGGTGGAGCTCGCCAGCCTTGAATAAGAATCTTTCCAACAACACTTGAAAAACAAACTGCTAATGAAGCACAACATTAAATGGCTTGGTGTCAGTGGGCCCTGGTTCTATGCGGTATTACAGCCACGGTTCTTTTCTATTTTATTTTTATTTCCAATTCAAGGAAGCCTTTACATTGCAGGTCAAGCTAACTGATTGCATGCCTGCAGGGCAAAATTCAGCCCTGGATTCAATATGCAGTTGTCCAAATGAGAAAAAATGAGGATTGGGCACAGGTAGCCACTATATCCAGGGGGCTTTACATGTAAATTGCTTCCATCTATATTCCTTTAACTGTTCCAGAAATTGGGACGCAGTGGCACTGTGCTGGGGCAAAGGGACTGGAGCTGGTGGAATGAGCTAGTCTTTTTTTATTATTATTATTTTCTAAAGCTCATTCTCCCAATAAATTCTATGTACTTTTCAAAGAATTAAAAAAAAGTTTTTTTTTTTTTTTTTTAATTCTCTTTAAAGCATCTCTGATATATCGATATATATATATATATATATATATATATATATATATATATATATATATATATATATATATATATATATATAGATATATGTTTAGATATTTACAGTAAATTGCACAAAACATACAAGGCTTAATGTCATTTTACATGTTACCTTAATTAAAATGCTCCATCATAAACACAAATTCAATACAAATGTGCTGCAACACAGTACAAATAGCTTAATGTTGGCTTAACTTTTTATAAGTTTTTATTAATGTTTTTCATTTATTTATTTTCTTTTGGAGTCTAATAAGTGTGGGGCAAATTTTAGCTTGGGTCCATGTGCACATTCCAGCTGTGCTTGACGTGCTGGGATCCCAGTTTAGCAGATTGATATTGAGCACTGTAATGTTTTTGTCTGGTATTTTCACAGGGGCAGGGAGATCAGATGATTGGAGTCTGAAATGGTGGCAGGTTAGAGGCCTGCCCTCAGTCAACCTAGCTTTCAGTCAGACCAGGGCGCATTCCAATTCCAATTGTAATTGTGTAATTTGTAATTAATTGAAATTACAATGTAATTGCAGTTGAACCTAGGCACACTTGTGTAATTGTAATTATACCACATACTGTATCCAATAATTCTCCGTTCCATTCAATGTTGCGAACAATTTTCTCGTATTTTCAACCACTTTGTGATCCAATTTGAAAGAATAAGTTACACAGCATGTTGCTGTATTTGTACCTGTGGTGATTGCTTGGTTATTTATATTAAGTAAACAAGTTAATGTATGTAACTATTTCTAAGTAGATCTTCATGTTATGGCGTTTTGATAGCCCACGTTATATACTGCGCTTTGTCCTGAATTCAGATACGAAGACAATGTGCAGTGCGTGCTCCTTAGCAGAGTGTGAGTGTTCTCCTGTGTTGTGAATTGTTGCAGGAATCATTTAGGGTGTGGGCATTTGTAAGTTAGATTTGAAAAGTTTCTGAGCACCACCATAGGCCATTGAATCTACAAGAGCTTAAGCTACACTGCTTAGTCTCCTCAGTACTCCGAGCATGAATCATTCTGTCACTACGCGGTCAAAGGAAGCCTACACTGGTTTTTGCTTCTTAATTTTCAGATACCCATTTCTCGTTCTATTTCCTTACTACACATTTTGCGTAGCTTTTTTTTTGCATTGTCGTTGTATTGACCACAAAATCTAGGAAGGTTTGTTAAATGAGATGAAGCCCTGTGCCAGGATAATGCAGGGAGGACGCCCCTCCCCGCCAGCATCACCACCTTCCCAGCCATCCAGCCCAAGTGCTTTTGTTAGATTCGCAGATTCAGTCCAAAGAATTTCTAAGCTGTTATGTGATGGCCAGCTTACCAAAGACTTTTCAGTTTTGTCAGTGTTCAGTGAAGCTGAAACAGGGGTCCAGCATTGTTTCAACCTCTTCTTTGTTGGACCTCAGTCAGCTGATCTCAGGAAGAGCCAAATGTAGTCTTTGTTTTCCTCTACTCACTTGGGCTCCAACATCCCAAACCATTTTTATTTGAAACTAGCTGAAGTACCTGGTGTTGCCTGGGGAAATTCAATATTTCAGTATTTCACGCATGGCAAATTGGGGAATGGTAGCCTTACGGTTTCCTATAAGTTACCGATCTTGGGTGTCGCACAATGCGCTCCGACCTGAAAACTTGAAAACCTCCCTGTTTTGGGCTGTATGAGGCTTCATTAGGACCACGTCGTGTTGCAGAGGCTAGCCTGCTACTGTATGGAGTCAGTGATCGACAAGACACTAAAATGTTCTTTGTATTACCTATACTTTATTCTGCCTGTGCTCCCCCAAGAGTTAAGCATAATGAGAATAAGTAAGGAGTATAAGCATGAGCCAGCATTTCGTGAACAGGGGTCACTGCTAATCAGCCAGGCTGTTTACATGGTAGTGTTTGCATCCTCACAGACCTCTTGTATTTAAGTTGGGAGATAGATCTCATGAAGCTGCCTCTGCTGCCCTCGGTGAAGACTAGTTAACTAGTTGAAAGATGTCCAGAATGCATTTCCTGTACAGCAACGCCACCACTGTAGAAGAGACAGAAAATCGCAATACCAAGTTAGTTCCACATTAAAACAAAGAGCTACAGTACTGTAGGTCCCGACTGTATTTCTGAACATACAAATAATCAATGTGTTTCTACACTCACTGTTCACGTGGAATGACATTGTTGTGTAAAATGGCCAGTATATACAGTACATTCTTGTTCCTGTTTAGAAAATGCTTTGAACGTAACATTGACCTGCGTTGTATTGCAGTGTTTTTCTATGTTGATGTTTGCTGTGTTGCTGTGGTGTCTGTGTTTTATGATGTTTATCATGTGCTACCCTTTTGGCCAAGTCACCCAATAAGGCTTTAAAAAATTAAAAAAGTGGGCAGATGTTGCTATCTGTAGGAGTTTCTATAAAAACAACCAGTGCTCAGAAAAGACTCCCTTCTAGTCGTATCCTTCCTTGTGCTGTGCAGCAGACCTGCTGGTCTCAGGGCATTGTCATAGTAATCACGTTTTAAGGTCCTGCATCACTGTTCCCACCAGTGTTGCGGTTTTAGTAATTAACGTGGGTCTCTGACAGCTACAATTGTCCCTTTATGATAGAGAAGAATCGGAACGTTCCTGTAGTCTGAGGTTATCAACAATAGTTCTGGTGAGATTATTTATTTATTTATTTATTTATTTATTTATTTATTATTAGCTTGTGGCTGCAAATGTTATTATTGTAGCATTTTTTGTTGTTGTTATTAGAAGTACAATGCCTCATTTTAGGGGTTTAGTAAGATATATATAAAAAAGGGTTTGTCCTGTAGCGAATGTGTGTCCTTGTTGGTCCCAAGCCCCTTTAAAAAATAATGTAATATCTGAATAGATTTACAGTAATTAAAATTAAAATATTGAAAATCTAGCAACAAAACATTTGATGCTGTATAGCCTATGTAATTGTACTTCGTTTTACACAATATAATAATTAAGCCTTAAAAACCAAGATGGCTCAGTGGAGAGGGATAATGTGTTTAAATATTTAAAATTTGGCTTATTGTGAAATTGAATGCTTGCTCATTAAAGTGGTGTGTATAAAGGCGGTGTGTATATTTCTTTTTAAAAAGACACTGGACACTTCCATGTAGTGAGCAGCAAAACTCTTCCAGTCTGACAGATTCTCTTTGTTTGACCTGGCGTGCTGGCTGCTGTAGTTCTATGCAAGGTGAACAGTTTTGCGCTAACATGGTGTCGAGGGTGTTCTGCTGCTGCCTGTGATTTTCTGTCAGGAAAATGAACAGGCATAGTGCAGCAAAGCAAACAGCCTTGTATGATCACAGCCATTTCAAACTGAAGTGTGACCCCCAGACTAGAGATGCTGGCGCAAGTGCATCAGTCTACTGTGTGTTACAGGCATTCACATCCCATTTGCTTGAAACAGCTGGGAACAGTATTAAAAGGCTAACTCTCTTTTCTCATCGACAAAAAAATAAAGCAGATTTCAAAGAAAACACAGGCTGTTCTTGTTTTTAGGCTTGATACTGTACTTGCAGTGTTTTTGGCAAGCTAGTGGTTAACTAGCAACCCGGCAGGTACGATACTGCATAGCCCCACCCCACAATTCTTGTTTACAGTACTTCAAACCAAACAACATGCCTACAGGACTGTGTGTTAGTAATCATGGTTCCTTGAACCAGGAAAGGTATTGCCAAATACCTGAGAGGCTGGTTGCATGAGACAGGAATGAGCAAAGGCCCTGGAGCTGTTGCTTGTGGTGATTCATTGTGCTGTTTGGGGAGTAGGGATCAACGTGAGATTCAGGATGTGACGTGACTAGCAAGGAAAAGAACTAAGAGATCTTTCAGTTGTTTTGTTGAAACACCTTCACCACAGATGTAGAGCAGACTGCATATATTGTTATCTCGCTCTATATTTGAAAACTTATGCTGTTTTCAGAGACCTGCGTTCCATCCCCCCGGGACTCCAGCATACCGTGTACCTGCTGGCCCTTTCTCCTCAAAGGTAGGAACATAACACTGTGCAAGAGCTGAGTATGATACAGAGAATACAGCAGTGGAACAGGGAGCCTCTGCTTTTTTTTGATGGCAGTCCAATAAGTTGTAAACTAATGATTGATTAGAAAACCTTGAACTAGATGTGTTGATCGTGTTTTTCTTTTTCTCTTTTTTTTGATGATCTGTATTGCAGTGTATTTGTGTTTCGTTTTGTTTTATTTTGTGTAGGCCTAATGTAAGTGGTTTCACACAGTAAGGAATATGGACTCTGCATGTTTTTTTAGTTCATTTTCTTTGGTTTGCTATGTGTAGCTTTCTGTTACACTGTGTATGTGTGTTTTTTTGTTGAAGTTTTTCCCACTTTTGCATTGCGTCAATGCAGGGTTATTGTTGGGGTTGATGGTCTTGGTTTATTCTTAACCATTAGAGCAGCACTGTAACAATACCCCACCTGACCCCACCCTGGCCCTGTAGAAACATGCTATTGTAGCACCGCTGTCTTGCGGCAAGAGACGTTATCAGGCATTGTTAAAATGAGATGTTTAACCCCTCAGCCAGGTGTTCCATTCTGGTAATGTCAGTGATGAGGCTGAATTGGAGAAAGTCATAAAATTAACAATTCATTAATACAAAAAAAGCGCCCACAGCGCACCAGAAAACCCAGGGGTCGTGTGGTTTGAGGCAAGGACAGGGAGATGTGAGGTCTTGGGTTCAAACTGCAGCTCCACCACAGACCACTGTGCAGTTTTTACATTTCTTTCTTTATTATTAACTGCCGCACATGAAAAATAGATTTAATTACACTTATTGAATAATTATTAATGGCAGCAGGCAGGGCTAGCGGCCACCCCTGCCCCAGATAAGCCTGTGTTGAAGGAGGAGGCAGGGAGTTTTTCGACAATCTTTAAGATATGACTGATGGTGACATCACAAATAAGGGTTAAGGGATGCACTGATCTGCAATGATGAATGGCAGGCAGGCAGAAAAGGCTTCTCATTAAAACAGCACTTACTCTGCTTCTACTACAACCCGTTTAAGATTTAGCTTTGTTAAAAATCTAGCATGGACTTGAGAGGTGCACAGTAGTAGTTGTTGTTCTTGTTGTTTATTTTTGTTACCCTTGCGATGACTGTAATTAGAATACTGTTTTAGAACAGAGTTCGAAGTGAACGGTATATGGAATGGTACAATGTGACTTTTTTTGCATCTTGGATTAATTAAATAACTGACCCTTATCATTCCTGTAAGCCATTGTAAACTGATTCATGGTGCCTTGGTCATTCTGTTCTACTTATGTACAACAGAAGATGGTAAAATATACTGTATGTGGTACAGTTAAACTTTTGTTGCTGTGAAACTATCAGCACAAGTGTTATGATCTATAGCCCTGGGAAGGGTGCAGATTTGAGTTACTGTGGTATGGGAGTCCTACAGTGTAGGAGCCTACATTGCATATAGTACAGTGTCTGCTCTGATGTGCATCATTCACTTCTGGACTTTATCAAAGTAGCTCTGGGTTGAACCTTCATGCATCGTGTACAGTAATGCAAACAGTGCTTGTGTTAGGCGTATCACCCTCGCCAAATACAGTATTTTCTGAAGTTGATTTTAAACATAGGTTGTACTCAAAATAAATGTTGGTGAGTGGTACTCTATTTCTATTTCTACTCTGTAATTTTGTTTTCTGGGTAAATGTTTTCTATATTGTGCATCTTGAAAAAGCAACATATCAGCGTCTCAATCACAGGAATTTCCTGTTGACAGAAGTGGAGAGAGCATTACAGCATGCTGAAGTAATTAAATCATTTCAAATGTGCGTTATACCAGACTTCGGTGAATAGCTATTGTTGCTTTAAATGGCATCTGTACTCAAAGGAAAGGGAAATGCTACATTTAAATACAAAATAAAAAGCATAGCAGATTGTACAATACAGCAGATAAACATGCAGACAACCAGGGCTGGGGTCAATTCCCATTCCCTATTACTCTATTCCAACATTTCATCCATCAGAATTGCAAATAGCAGTATTCTGCTAAGATGTGCATCTCACAATGGCAACACATTACTTAAAGTGAAGTCATTAGTCAATTAAATTGGCTTCAAATGAAAGTAATTGAACAATCACAACAATTTTGTCTCTTAAAATATTAATTCCAATTCCTTGGGAATTGGAATTGAAAAACAGGAATTGACCTGTTAGACAACTGATTGCATGATGGAGAAAAATAACAGAATGACATGAAGAGGTACAGAAAAAATTAAATCAGAATGTAGGCTATACTGTGACATTCAGTGAGCCTCTTGCAGTGGATTCTTTTCACTGCTTGTTTCTGTTGGGCTGTAGTCTGTTTATCTTTTATAAGATGCTTAAAAACAACAAAGGAACACTAATGTACTGTATTGTGTGGTTGGATTCTCAGAGAGGATTAATTCTCTATTACGAAGTGCATACTCTAGATGGATTAACTAAACTACTAACCGACAATGACCCTGGTTAAAGCTTAGATACTTTTCAAGCCTGGATTTCACAAATGGACGTCCACATATGTCCATGTTTTTTATTCATTTTTTGAATATGTGTGTTTTTGTTTGATTCTCCATGTAATATTAATATTTCATTTTTTTTGTATTTGAGATGCATTGACAAACCAACCTCTTGGCAAAATAAGTCCTGTTAAACGGACTACTGTACATTGCATAATTACCCATTCACATGCCTACAACACAACAGAAGCTAATCATAACCTGCACAAGAGCAGCCCGACAGGCTGCAGTGTAGCTGTTTCAAAGCCATCTTGGGGTTTCAAGCTTGGCAGATGGTGCTGATAGATCGGGGTGCTCTGTGGGCATTAGAGATGTAGCCTAAATCAAAGAAAAAGCATGTGCAACTTGGATTCTCCTTTGAATGTAGCCTAGATGTTGTCCAGTTAACTTGTCCTGCTGTAGACTGTTGCAGTATGTAATATTTTTTTGGTTTTATTTACAGTAGTATTTGTTTAGCAGGGTTACAAAATTCCCTATTGTTAGGCAAGCAGTTTTCATACGGTCTAGTACATGGTTTCAGTACCATCACACGTGCAGTACATTCCCAGTGTTTACCTGTTTTAGATTCTTTGTATTTTATTTTAAGATTACTCGAATTGCAAGCTTTCTCTCATGTAATGTGAGATATTTATATAATTGTTGGGGTTTTTTTGTATTTTATTTTCCTATGCAGAATATGACAGACACCTAGCACCCAGCAAAGGCATGGCAGCTGCTTACCTCGACCCGAACCTGAATCACACCCTGGGCTCGGGAGCCAAGTCCCGGCTGAGCATGGGAATGGAGCGCTCCGCAGGGGCCCTGGACCGGGTCCTCAAGGTGTTCCACTACTTCGAGAGCAGCAACGAGCCCTGCAACTGGGCCAGCAACATTCGCCATGGGGACGCCACCGACGTCAGGGTGAGCGCTGCTGCGCGTCATACACAACAGACAGGGGCACAAGACTCCCGCTGCACAGCAGTGTGATCCATACACAACAGACAGGGGCACAAGACTCCCGCTGCACAGCAGTGTGATCCATACACAACAGACAGGGGCACAAGACTCCCGCTGCACAGCAGTGTGATCCATACACAACAGACAGGGACACAAGACTCCTGCTGCACAGCAGTGTGATCCACACACAACAGACAGGGGCACAAGACTCCCGCTGCACAGGAGTGTGATCCATACACAACAGACAGGGGCACAAGACTCCCGCTGCACAGCAGTGTGATCTGTACACAACAGACAGGGGCACAAGACTCCCGCTGCACAGCAGTGTGATCCATACACAACAGACAGCTGGGCAGCAAGACTCCCGCTGCACAGCAGTGTGATCCATACACAACAGACAGGGACACAAGACTCCCGACAGGGACACAAGACTCCCGCTGCACAGCAGTGTGATCCATACACAACAGACAGGGGCACAAGACTCCCGCTGCACAGCAGTGTGATCCATACACAACAGACAGGGACACAAGACTCCTGCTGCACAGCAGTGTGATCCACACACAACAGACAGGGACACAAGACTCCTGCTGCACAGCAGTGTGATCCACACACAACAGACAGGGACACAAGACTCCTGCTGCACAGCAGTGTGATCCACACACAACAGACAGGGACACAAGACTCCTGCTACACAGCAGTGTGATCCACACACAACAGACAGGGGCACAAGACTCCCGCTGCACAGCAGTGTGATCCACACACAACAGACAGGGGCACAAGACTCCCGCTGCACAGCAGTGTGATCCACACACAACAGACAGCGGCACAAGACTCCCGCTGTACAGCGGTGTGATCCACACACAGCAGACAGGGACACAAGACTCCCGCTGCACAGCAGTGTGATCCATTGCTGGTTTTACTATTGGTCTAATCAGACACACCTGAGCTTGTTACATATATACTGGAGATAATCTAGCTGCAGTAAAATCTTGAATGGATGAAACTGCTATGCAATAGAAGTCTTGTTTCCATCCTTGTACAGGCTAGGCATGCTGTTGTGATTTGTTCCAGCTGTTTTGTTTTCTTTATAAGAGCTGCTGCCCAAGCCAGAGAGAAGTGTTTAAGAATCGCTTATAGCTGTTCAGTTTTAATAATTTAATTACTGGTTTATTGTAGGCCAGCCAGGTTGTGCTGAACACATTTTGCTCTCTCTGCTTGCATGGCAAAGTAACTTCAGTTACGACATTGCAAAGTGACTGCAACGGCAGCTGTTGTCTATACTTAGACTGTTAATGGTGGCTGAAAACTGGGTATAGTCACTGTAGAACACTGTGCTTTTTATTTGTTTATTTGGTAAAACTATTCCAAGCTCTGAATATAAAACATTCACTATTGTGTTGAACCAACTGTACGCCTTCCTGTCCAACTTCCCGTCCAACTTCCCCTGGGCATACAGTTTGTTAAAGCTGCCACGTTCAGCAAGATATTGACTTAAACATTCCGTAAATGTGTAGATGTAGTTGACTGCAGCCTCTGTTGATGTCGTCTTCTTAGTAAGGATTAGAAGCTCGCCCCTAACTGCTGAAAGCATTCCCATACTATCCTAGGGGATATGTGTTTTTGTTTCGAGAGGCTAAATAAATAAATAAATAAATAAATCTGGTGATGACATTTTCTATATGTGCTCTCTCCCCTACAGAATTAAGGTGCACAATGTATCGAATCAGCAACCCCTAGTAAGCCATCAGTAGCAGGATGACTTGTGTATCTGTCAGAAGTTTAAATTTGACTTTATTTTGTATTATTGTGAAGCCGCCATCGTGGTTTGTGTTTCCAGTTTCCATTGTAATCATAATAAAATCAGGCTGCATTGAAGTTCCAATAAATAAGTAAGGTTGTCGTAGATTGATGACTTATTACTTTGTTTCTTGTGTGAAGGGGGTGTATTGTTAGAGACTCGCAACTTCCTTGAATTCATTAGCAAGATGCTCAGTGCGTACAGTAGCAGGTTACAGGCATATAATTTTTTGCCACTTTCAATATTATGCTCAAATTCATCGCTGACAGGCACTTTTTAGAGGAGGGTGTAGGTGCTGTAAAGGTAATGAGATTCCTTAACTCTGTGAGCCTCATAGGAGTGGAATGCAGCACTTAGCTGATTTACATCTGACACGTGGAACTGCTTTCGTTTGTAAATTGTACCCTTCTGCAGTTTCAATGAAGGTTTGCTTTACTGTACGGTGCTTGATTCTGTATTTCTCAAATGTGTTTGTTTCACTGTTAGGCCATACTGACAGTGAATTTCCCTCAATATTTGTGATTACTGTATGTTTCAGATATCCAAATTAGTCCTTTTAGGACATTTATGGAAATGTAGCACAAATTAACAGAAGCTGTCACATCAGATTTAATTGGTTCCAGCGGTCAATCGGGTATGTAAAAATATCCTGTCCCAGAGGGAGAATTTTTACACATTGCATTTGCTTTAATAACACTGGGGCATTATAAATGAACAATGCCAGGTACGTCAGCGTGTCTAAAACACCAAAGTGCACAAATACTGTACAAAATAAAATTAGAAAATTGTTGCAAAACAAAGCACTGTAATAAAGTATTTGTCAATTTATAAAACGCCGTTCCAAAAACAGTTCTTGCCGTGCTTTCTCAGGCTAAGCCACAGTAATCCGACAGTTTCTTTGCACTGCGTGTGTTAACCTGAGACAGAAAAGACAAGAAAGCGCGCACACAAACTGGCTTTGGAGGACGTGAAAAAATCTGGTTTCAGCTTTTTATCAGTATAGTAATTGTATGAATCCGTTCCTTTCTAGTTTTCTTTTGTTTAACATGGTTAAACTGGGCAGTTACGTGAAGTGACAGCATTTAAAAAGTGAGACTGAATTCCAGAACGCACCAGATTTTCTTTTGTTTTTCTCTGCAACTGAATCCATTCTGTCCTGCTAAATGTTGAATTTACTGTTTTAGACCCCTAATAAAATGTGCATTGTTTCCATCAGTACTAGTCAGCTAGAGATGATTTCTGTCTGAAACTGGTAACATTCATTTCTTAGGATTGGAAGGGTCAACAGCAATGCTACAGACATTGGTAATAACACATGTGTGAATGTTTAGGCCCTGACCTAAATTGAAGTTGGGTTATCTTTATAGACTTGTTTGTATTGGTTGTATTCATTTGAATGTGTGTGTTTATTTATTTATTTTATTACTGTATCCCTTAAATAAATTTTAATCTCAATGGGACTGTGCTAGTTTAAAAAAAAAAAAGGTTAAATAAAGATAATTAACCGCTGTGTTTCTTCATCGACAGGGCATAATACAGAAGATAGTGGACATCCATAAGGTGAAGTGCGTGTCTTGTTATGGCTTGCGTCTTAGCCACCTGCAGTCCGAGGAGACTCACTGGCTTCATCCAGACATGGGTGTGTCTCACGTGAGGGAGACGTATGAGCTGAACCACCCCCAGGATGAGTGGAGGTAAGGGCATGCAGTGTGAGGTCTTCTAGTACAGCGTGCCAAGCCATTCATACTGCTGGCTAACTGGAATAAAACATTTGTTTCTGTATTTTCAGAATTGAAATTAGTTGTACAGTAGCTCTGGATTAAAGCAAACTCGAGAGATTTTTGTTCATATATATATATATATATATATATATATATATATATATATATATATATATATATATATATATATATATATAATGTGTGTGTGTGTGTATATGTGTATATATATATATATATATATATATATATATATATATATATATATATATATATATATATATATAGTTGTAGTCAAAAGTTTACATACCCCAATGGAAATTTATAATTTCTAGAAATTTCTCAAACAAATAATTATAGGAAAAATCTTTTCTAGCAAAGGTGTTGCTTTTGTGGATGAAGAAAAACACTTACAAGAGGTAGATGTCTACAGTTATTTATTTCAGCAATTATTTTGCAAAAATACAAAAATGGTAGTTCAAAAGTATTCAAGGACAATTAAATTAAATGAACCTTTAGCAATAATAACCTCTTTTAAACAATTCAGTTCATTCAGATTCCCAAGGACTATTATTGTGCACAGCCTTCTTCAACTCATACCAAAGATTCCCAATCAGAGTTAGATCGGGAATGTGACTGGGCCATTCCAGAACCTTGATTTTATTCTTTAACCATTCTGAAGTAGATTTTGATGTGTGCTTTGGATCGCTGTCGTGTTGGATCGTCCAGTTGCGCTTTAAACCAAGTTTTGTAGCGCAGGGTTTCAAATGATTGGCCAGTATCTTTTGGTATGCAATGGAGTCAATTTTACCATGTATTGGAACTGCATATCCTGTGCCATTAGAGGAAAAACAGCCCCATAGAAGGATATGACCACCTCCATGCTTGACAGTAGGTATGGTGTTCTTTTCTTTGTACGCCACACCAGACTTTCTCCAACTGTAACGACTATCAACGTGATCAAATAGCTCGATTTTTGTTTCATCACTCCACAGAACCTTTGACCAGAACTCATATCCATCATTCAAAAGCTTTTTTGCAAACTTTAAGCAATTGTGATATTTTTCAAAAGAGTGGCTTTTCCTTGGTCTGCGACCATTGAGACCTTCACCGTTCAATATTCGACCTATGGTTGAAATGGAAACCCAGTCAATCTGGGATTGTTATTAACCTCCCTCTCAATTCTTCTACTTGTTCTTGGTGAAAGAACCTTCTTTCTTCCAGACCGTGGGAGTGTTGTGACAGGACCATGACTTCTTCATAATAGAAACAATAGTTGAAATTGGGATACTCAAATACTTGGAAATGTTCTTGTATGCTTCTCCAGCTTTTTGACAATAAGTAATTTTCTGCCTAATGTCTTTAGATAGCTCTTTACTTTTTCCCATATTGACTTATTGACAGCAATCACCCTATGCCTAACCCTTTTATATTCTCTAAGAATGTTCACCTACAATCCAGCATTTTCTAGGCATTTCTAGGATTAGGTTCTGCTTTATCATATTGAAATTTCTACAGCCTTATAGACAATACTATCATAGCATCAAAGGCTTTGAATTCTTTTGAATTAGCATTTTTGGAGTTTTGCAAAAAAAAAAAAATGCTGAAATACATAATTATAGACATCGATTTCTTATAAATAAACAAAAGGAAAACTTCTGCTACAAATGATTTTTACTATAATTTATTTTTGAGAAATGTCTAAGAAGCACAAATTGCCATTGGGGTATGCAAACTTTTGCTACAACTGTATATATGTGTACACTGCTGTGCAAAACTCTTAGACATGTAGCATTTTGCTACTCTGATGCATTATGAGCATCAACAATTTACTGTGAATACATGAATTTAAACATCTCGGCTTGGTTCTGGCTTGCTCGGCTTGACTTGAGTGTGCAAGTGTAAAAAGGTGCGTCTCCCTTTCCAGCTGTCTCTCAGGCATCCTGTCCAGCTGTCTCTCTTTCTCTCTCTCCCAGTCCAGCCCATTTCATCTAATCAGTACTGTGTGTAATCGTGACTTGACCTGGACCATTCAAAATAAATTCCCCTGCTCTGTTTTGCAGTGCACTCTGGGAGTTGCAGTTGTTTTGTAATGCACTGTGGGAGTTGTAGTCTGCTCTGCTGTGGTGTAAATCTTGCAGCTGCTGCTGGGACAACAAAGTAACAACTAGACAGCCATATAATTGCAGCTGAGAGTTTGGAAAAGAAACAGGCAGGTAGTCAGTGATAAGCGCCAAAATGCTACTCAAATGTTTTAAATTCAGAAGTGGCAGGACTCAAATATTTAAAATTGAGAAGTGGCAGTACTTGGTACTGGTTCCCTGCTAGTGGCACAAAGACCGATGGCTGGACTGGACAGAAAAGTAGTTGTTGAAAAGTTTGTTGACAGACATGGACTGCGGGGACTTTGCATCCACCAGTGGGACCTGTGAGTGTCACCTGAGCGACAAGGCCAGCTGGTGTGTGTGTCGTGGGGAAGACAACCATAGATGGCACACCTTCACTGAAGTTCCTCCTGACTGGTGTGGCCACTGCCGGAAATGGGACCATAGCCTGCCAAGCTGCCTTTTCCATCAACCCCAGTGCCTACAGTCCTGCGCTCAACAGCCTGAGTCTGTCACGGTCCCAGAGAGGGAGGAGGAGGTGCCGTCTGTCCCTGTCCCAGAGAGGGAGGAGGAGCTGCCGTCTGTCCCTGTCCCAGAGAGGGAGGAGGAGGTGCCGTCTGTCCCTGTCCCAGAGAGGGAGGAGGAGCTGCCGTCTGTCCCTGTCCCAGAGAGGGAGGAGGAGCTGCCGTCTGTCCCTGTCCCAGAGAGGGAGGAGGAGCTGACGCCTGTCCCAGAGCAGAGAGGGAGGAGGAGCTGACGCCTGTCCCAGAGAGGGAGGAGGAGCTGCCGTCTGTCCCTGTCCCAGAGAGCGAGGAGGAGCTGCCGTCTGTCCCTGTCCCAGAGAGCGAGGAGGAGCTGCCGTCTGTCCCTGTCCCAGAGAGCGAGGAGGAGCTGCCGCCTGTCCCTGTCCCAGAGAGCGAGGAGGAGCTGCCGTCTGTCCCTGTCCCAGGGAGGGAGGAGGAGCTGCCGCCTGTCCCTGTCCCAGAGAGCGAGGAGGAGCTGCCGCCTGTCCCTGTCCCAGAGAGCGAGGAGGAGCTGCCGCCTGTCCCTGTCCCAGAGAGCGAGGAGGAGCTGCCGCCTGTCCCTGTCCCAGAGAGCGAGGAGGAGCTGCCGCCTGTCCCTGTCCCAGAGAGCGAGGAGGAGCTGCCGTCTGTCCCTGTCCCAGAGAGCGAGGAGGAGCTGCCGTCTGTCCCTGTCCCAGAGAGGGAGGAGGAGCTGCCGTCTGTCCCTGTCCCAGAGAGGGAGGAGGAGCTGCCGTCTGTCCCTGTCCCAGGGGAGGAGGAGGAGCTGCCGCCTGTCCCTGTCCCAGAGAGCGAGGAGGAGCTGCCGTCTGTTGCTAAACTGGAGAGGGGAAGGGAGGAGCTGTTGCTGCTACCTGTATTTGCACCAGTTCTTAAGGGGAGGGAAATGTGACGGAGTGAGTAGAACACAAACTCCATCACGATACAAACAGTAAACAAGCAACAGGACTAACAAACTCTTGCTTATGGTTATTGTTGATTTTAAACAGAGTTGAGTAAAATTACTATTTAAACAGAGAAATGCACTACGGGAGGACAAATAAGAATACAAATAACTTACCGTGGGGCCCTGTGTCTCAGGGGGGAGGCAGAAAGGATAAGAGCTGTCTGAGTAGTTGAGTACTCTTTAGGTAATCTGTAACAGCAGACCGGTGATTGTGTTTAAAATGTTTATTTTGAAAGTGTCTTTAGTTTTGTTTAATTTTCCTTGAATTTGGTGAATTATTTTATTTATTTATAATTTTTTTAAAACATTTGTTGATTATTATTATTTACAAAATACACTTTGGAGGCCTCAATAAATCTTTTTTTTTTTTTTTATGAGTAACTATCTATGACTTATTTGTTTTTTTGCTGCACCCTACAATAACCCCTCGATATATTACACTCTTCAATAGTGTCTTCCTCATGTGTTTCAAAGGCTGATTCTGCCAATTTGTGATTTAAGAAAATGGCATGCCTCCTGCAAGTTGTCAGCAGGTACTTTTCTGTCCAGTCCAGCCGTCGGTTTTTGTGCCACTGGCAGAGAGCCTGGATCAGCTGCGGTGTTGCCTCCAAGTCATCATCCTGGTCCTGGAACCGCTCCAACAAGACTCCAGCCTCCTCTCTGCATTTATAATTGCGGCTGATCTCTCTTTCCCACAAGGCCTCTGCTCAACCACCAGCTTCTTGAAGCCAAATCTGAAAAAAAGAAAACGTTTTCTTAAAAGTACAGAACAGTGACAGTTTTTTTTTTTGTAACTGCAGAACTAATTAAAGTTCAGAAATTGATACACAGACGAGAATAATTCTAATAAAGTTACGTTTCCAAAGTCGATTTCGAGAAGCGGATGTGTCACCCTCACCTAGTTGGATGGGGTGTTTGTTTTGAAGATTTTTTAGCAAAGCAGTTTTGCTTCCTCCTTTTGAATGAAATATTTCCTTGGATGCCATGTTTTAAAACAACAGCAGCGGAATATGGACAATAGATGTCACAAAGAATGCTGCAGTATGAAGCGCAGTTAACATAACTGTGTTCAAACTGAGATTATTATTATTATTATTATTATTATTATTATTATTATTATTATTATTATTTTCATGTCTCCAGTACTGAAAAAGGTTACACAAGTCTACAGATCTGAAGGGACTAAATGTATATGTGCTATATAGTATTTAAATAGGTATAATGCACTTAAAACATTAATATATGTGATTTTTATTTATTTATTTATTTTTAATCATTACCTGATAAAGATCCCGGTACCCGGATATTTTTCACAGCTGGTACCCAGTTCTGGGTTTTCTACCCATGCTGACCTCTAATTATATATATTTGACAGTGTGTCACCTTTCATACTGAAAACTTATAAACTATAAAGGAGTAAAATAAATAACCTTATAAAAGAGCTTAGAATGAATGTACAATATTTAAATCACAAATTTTACATTTGTATTTTTAAAAAAATGTTTATGATTCAGAGTTATTTCTTTCTCTGCCTGAGTAACCACTTTTTTCAAGATGTTTCTTGATCAGTTTTCAAATTTGTCAGCAAACTGTTTGTTCAGCCGTTGTCTGTTTTTTTGTTTGTTTTTTAACTCTGCCTTCCTTCAGCAGTATTGCCTTGCAGTCTCGAGCTGGATGTTGTAGAGTCACACACCTTGCAGGGATATTTCAGTGAGTAAGATATTTGAGGGAGGGAGGGAGGAAGAGAGAGCTGAGAACTAATGAGAGAAGAGATGATATGTGATCAGGGGAAGTCAAGGAAAGGAAGGGAGCTTGGTCTGATTTGGGGTTTGGTGAAATGTCTATGCAGTAGTTGGAGTGTGTTTTATTTATGTTCTCTCATTTCAGATATTGCATTAGATTCCACATTTAGATGGGGAGATTGCTTCCAACCAAACAGAATCAAACATTGGCCAGTAGTAAAGGGGTTATACTATAAAGTTATACTGACAAGGGAGCAATGGCACAAATGTCAAATGCGCAAGAAAGTGTAGAACGTAGACGGCTATATTAATAATAATAATAATAATAACAATAATAATAATAATAATAAATAAAAATAAACATTGATAGAAATTGTTAAAAGGCTGCATTTGAAGTTAAAGAAAACTTTTTATAAAGTATGCTGCATTGATAGTTATTAAAAAAAAAAAAAACTTACAAAAGAAAGATACCCTGCACTTTCAGAATATAACAAAGTGCTGTTGTCTTAAATCATCCTGTACACATTTTGTTCCACTGTTTGTTAGTGTTTATTTAGCGGCCTCCTATTGTGTTTATGCTATTATCAAAGCTGTCTGACTTATTCTGCTCAAGCAAGTGTTGTGCCCCTCCTGTCAATCTGTGTTTCATGCTTTGCATGCTTTGCTCTTGGATGTGGGGAGAAAGATACTTCTGCTGCTCTGCCAGTGTTGATCCAGCTATACACAGGGGTGGAAAGTAACTAAGTAGAAATACTTCGTTACACTACTTAAGTATCTGTTTTCGGGATCTGCACTTTACTAAAGCACTTTATTTTTGGGATACCTGTACATTTACTCAAGTACGTTTGTTTAGAAAATAGTGTACTTTTTACTCCACTACATTTCCCAGAAGCATCTCGTTACTCGTTCTTTCAGCACAGTGACTCTTGCGCAGGCCAGGATTCTGATAGGGTAAAGCAGAGCTGTATGCACAGTGTCTGCTTGCTTTGACGATGACATGGTATGTTGATGCCCAACCAGAGACTGTTTTGATTTTTAAAATAACCAATCAACAAACACAATGTTTAGCTGTGGAGGATGCATTAGTAGTTTAGAAGACTAACAGGAATCTACAAGCAGTTTCTAAACAGGATTTCACATTTTTTACATTTGATCCTAGAATTGTTTCATGAATTGTGTTTTATTTATGGATAAAGGTTGTGACTGAAATTTAAATTCCTGATTTGAGATTTAAATTAAGCATTTGAGCCTGAAGGAGCGGGCTAATCGTGTGGTAATGCCCGCTTTGTGCAGTTACATGCCTGCGCCAAAGGCGAGAAGGCTCCTGAGGGCTCAAATGTTATTAGAATATGGGTATGTTAAACAAAATAAAAAAAATGTTTTTCTAATAGTTTAAATAGAAATAGGGTTAAATAGTTCAGGACTTCTAAAAGCCCTGATTTTATGAAGAACTAGTTTTTTGTTGCTGAGCGTTTACCTCAGTGTTCCATTAATAATGCGGTTTTCTCAGTAAACATCCACGGTCTGTTCAGGCTCTTTGGTTTAATCCAAGCGGTGGACCCTGTAGACTACTTCCAGTTGTGGTGTGAATTACAATTTAATACAGGACCGTATTTTATTAAAATCTCCTTCTTATATGCAGCTGTTTGTACCCTGTTTTGTGAAGTGTTTGTTATCGATAACTTTTTAAAACATTTTTTTATGGGATTTGAGTGCATATTTGTACAGCCAGCTAAATGTCTGGGTTTTTTTTTCAAGGTGGATTTCAATGGGTTTAAGGGCGGATGCTTTTTACTACTACTTGAGTACTTTTAAGATGTGATACTTTTGTACTTTTACTCAAGTAGTTTTCTAGAAGGATAATCATTTACTCTTTGAAATGTATGCGAGTATTACTGTAGCGCCGCCAGCGTCTGGTTATACCGTGCAAGGGTTTTTTAGATGAATGGAACAGGGTGATAATGCAGCTGTCAGGATCAGGTTTTAAACATAATTCAGTGTCTTTTCAGCGTTCCCTCTCTTCATTGATATTCTCAGTCGGTGGGGGGGTGGGAGCACAGGGGAATAGTTGACAGAAGTGCTTTGAATAATCCCAAAGACGTGATGCACACTGTTTGGGTGTAAATCATTCAGTCTTTACTGGGAGAGCAGGAGCCGTGTATTAGGAATGCAGCAGGCCATTATTTAGCATTGGCAAATAGGAGTTGCTTTTGGTTCTGGAAACAGGCCCAGTTCAAGTACTGTGGTGAAATCAGTATTTCAAAATAGAATGTCACAAAAGAACTGACTGTTCAGTCAGTGTCTTTGTGTGAACTTCAGTGACCATAAATTACCATGTGTTTAAAGTCTGCTATTTTGTCTATCAAAACAGCATGATCAAGGCTATTTACTGTATGCACGTCTATAACACATGCTGACTGAGCCAGCAATACAATAGCAGGGCATCTGATTAACAGGAAAGGCTCTAGCAAGGACCTCAAACATGTGTCAGTGTAAATAAAGTGTAGGGTATAGGTAGACATACAATACAACGGTTCATTATTATTAACAGAATGCTTCATCTTTTGATTTACTGTCATTCCGAATCATATAAAAATAGTTTTTATAGAGCTTCCTGCCTGGACCTAGGAGGTGGTTACGCTCCCAGTAAAGTTATTAAAAAAGATATATTTCTGTGCACCGATTTATTTATTTTTCTCTCAGTAGGATCTCTAGAACACTTTTGACAGACAAAGCAACAAAGCACAAAAGTCTACAACAGTTTGCTGTTCCTATATATGACAGGTTTACTGCATAACTTTACTCCATGAAAAGTGTGATGTGCTGTTGCACACGGAGGTATGAGTGGCGTGTTCAGTGCGTGCAACACCAGTAATTAGGGAGCTGAGAGCTGCGGCAGAGTTCATCAAACGTGTTCTTGTTATTAAATACAAGAGTTACATTCAGTACCGGATTCGTGTCTTTTATTTAAAGAACTGCACAAATTGGGAGAGATGTATTCAAATGGATGTGCATCTGGGCGGATATAGGATTCGGATTCGGTTCACCAGTGATAAGTAAGTGATAACCATACAGGGCAGTACATTTAAAAACATGTGTTAGGCCTGTCAAAAAGAAAATATGCTAATTAAACAACTGCAAAAGATTTCAAGGAGTGCAGACTGGTGGCTGTATGGGAATTGAAGAATTAAGCATTTTCATTATTTTTTTACAAAATATAGAAGATGCACATAGCATGACTGCGTGCAGCAACAGGATTGTACTTTCATGATCAAAGGCTTCAGTATCTATTTGAAATATTTTCCCCATTGACTGTCTGTAAAAAGTGTTTAGCATCAATGCTAGGAGCACAAAAAAGGAACTTCGGTATTTGTTTAAATCTAAGCTTTCTGAACTGCATGCTTATCTAAAACTGTGGGCTGAAGATCAGGTTCCATCTATGAGTAGCCATCGGCTTTCTTCTATTTCATGAAATGACTTGACACAAGGCTTCGTGACCTCACCACACCTTTCTACAGCTTACAGTACTGAAGCTGAGAAATTTCAACTGAGCTGCCAGCATCTAGGTCTGTCCAAAGTTAGATAAGTTAGATAGATAGATAGATTTTAAAGTAACCTTTATTATTCGGTTTTGTTCAGTGCTCATATATAACATTGCATTTCACTATCAAATTAAAACGTTACTTTTTTATTCATTAAATAAATGCATAAATTAGAAAATCGAAAGACAGTGTAGGTCCTTCAAAAAAGATATCCTAAAAATGGTATCTACTATCCTCCCTCAGCGCGCCCTCCACCACAGAGCACACCACTGTTCCCCACACCTCCTGTAACACTTCAGTCTGATGGGTGAGTTTATAGTAAGCAAACACCATCTTGAGTCTGGATGTCACAATCACTTTGAATACAGCAGTCACATCCCCTGTTGGCACATCAGTCACTTTATTTTTTCTGCTTTTAATAATTGCTAGTTTGGCTTGCTCCACTAAAAAATTTGCCAGTATTCTTTACTTCACTCCAAAAATAAAAACAAGAGTTTCACAAAAATGTACTTCAAGGCCCCTAAACATATCTACCAGAAACCCAAACAGTGGCTGTAGTCTGGGAGAGTACATAAAACAATGAGACACAGTCTCGGTCTGCAAACAGTAGAGGCACGTCTTCTGGCTTAATAATCGCCCTAAAGAAGTTTCTTGCTATGATGGGTTGTAGCTTCTCTATTGTAAATCCCCGATTTTTATTTATTTATTTTTAAAGTGGTGGCTTGTACAGTGCCCTCCAATCTGGAACTGTAGCCTCCTCTACACCCATCCACTCCCTCTATTGTGTGTCCGGCAACTCCCTGAGGGCTTTGTAGTTGATGACTTTAACACAAAGCCTGTACAAGTCCTTTCTCTCTGAAGAAATGAAAGCTCCAGAGAGTCCTAAACCACAGAAGATACCTTGGTTGATCACAACATTGGTCTACAGTCCCAGAAAAAAGCTCACTCAGGACCCCCAAACCTGCCCCTGCTAACACTGCTCGAAGCTGCATTAAAAACACTGATAAAGCGCACTGATCAGAGGCTCAGAGGCCAGAGAGTCTGCACTCTTCAAGTGTCCCGTTTTCCAGATCTATTAATGACCAATCTTAGTAACCCCCATGTTAACCAACAAAAAAAACCTGTTAGACTTAGAAGTGGACATATAGGAAGGACTGTGAATAAGAGCACCTCTAAGAGCCAATACAGCCCTACCGACTCAACCCTCCTCACTGCCTCGATAAAATGCAGATAAACAGGATGAGACCAGACTGCTGGTGTTCATTAACATTTAACATTCATTTAGCCCTCCTAACCCGTGAAAGAAAGCAAAAGCAGTGTCCCTCCATGGCAGAGGGCCAGGAGTGTACAGTAACTGTTGTAGAGTCTGCAGTCTAAAAACAGCCATCCTACTAGTGAGATCAATCAGGCCCTGCCCCCCTTCCTCTAATGGTAAGTAGAGCACACTCTGCTTCACCCAGTGCAGCCCATCCCAGGTTACGGGGTCAACACACATGCCAGAGCATTGAAGCAACCAAATTATGAATTATTAAAACTCTGCCTCTATATAGAACAGTTTTAACAAAAGCCACCTCCAACTCTGCAATCTTCCCTTCATCTGATCTAGCATTCCCTCCAAGTTCTCTAATGCTGTACCCACCCCTCCGAGGAACACTCGGAGATGCCGAAACACCCTCTGGTTCCACTACAGACCCCTGGTAAATCTATCTGTCTAGTATCCTCCCAATCCCCCATCAAAAAAGCGTTGCTATTAGCCCAATTGACATGAGCAGATAACACTTTCTCAAAAATATTCTGTCAGTTTCTCAAAACCTTAATATCCTGACTATCTCATTGCTATGTCATCTGCATCAACCACCACTTCGAATGACTGATTTGGGATATTTGGAACAGAGGGGCCATGTAGGAGCTGCCTGAGTTTCTCAATAAAGGGCTCAATGGAGAGGGAATATAACATCACAGACAGCGAGCACCCTTGGCGGATCCCTGTCTGCAGTGGGAAAGGAGAGCTCAACACACCATTTACCTTCAGTACACTGAACACATTATTGTTGAGCAACTGAATGTTCTCCACAAAATTGGGGCTAAAACCAAATTCTCTAAAAAACATTAAATAAATATTTGTGATCCATCCTGTCAAAAGTTTTTTTCCTGACTAAGGAAATTAAGACCAGCTGTAAAACAAACAAGCTTGGAGGCTGCTATTAGATCCCCAATTAAAAACACATTATCAAAGGTACACCATATGATTGATGTGGGTGCACAATAAGGTCCATGACACGTCTCAGGCAGTTGGCCAATGACAGGATTTTAGACAGGATTTTATAATCGTGTAAAGGAGGCTTACAGGACACCAATTCGCCACTTAAATACGTCTGTTTTTGGCAACAAAGTCAACGCTGCACGTCTGCAGCTCAAAGGCAGCTGTTTGTGCTGTATAATTTCCTTGAAGACTTCAAAAAGGTCTCCCACCACATGAGACCAAAGCGCCTTAAAGAACTCAACTGGCAGTCCATCAATGCCTAGCGCTTTTCTGTTATTGAGTCCCTTTAGAGCCTCAATGAGCTCATGGAAAGTTACTTCTTCTCCCTCAAGACCTAACCCTAATCCTCTACAGCCTCCAAGTAGAAAGCCACAGCATGCCTCCGGATCACCTCGGGCTCCCTCAGCTCCTGCCCAGTTGGGGTCTTTAGACAATGGCTCAGCATACACTGCCTTTTATTTTTGGTTTTCAAGCTTTCATACAGCTTGTTTTCGTAGTCAGACTGCAGTGTTCTGTGTATCTCAGTGATGTCCTCCTCCAGCTCTCTCTCGTGACTATGGCAGTGCTGTGTATAGCTCAGTGATGTCCTCCTCCAGCTCTCTCTCGTGACTATAGCAGTGCTATGTATAGCTTAGCGATGTCCTCCTCCAGCTCTCATGACTATGGCAGTGTTCTGTGTAGCTCAGTGATGTCCTCCTCCAGCTCTCTCTCATGACTATGGCAGTGCTGTGTATAGCTCAGTGATGTCCTCCTCCAGCTCTCTCTCGTGACTATGGCAGTGCTGTGTATAGCTCAGGGATGTCCTCCTCCAGCTCTCTCTCGTGACTATAGCAGTGCTGTGTATAGCTCAGGGATGTCCTCCTCCACCTCTCTCATGACTATAGCAGTGCTGTGTATAGCTCAGTGATATCCTCCTCCAGCTCTCTCGTGACTATAGCAGTGCTGTGTATAGCTCAGGGATGTCCTCCTCCAGCTCTCTCTCATGACTATAGCAGTGACTATAGCAGTGCTGTGTATAGCTCAGGGATGTCCTCCTCCAGTGATATCCTCTCTCTCATGACTATAGCAGTGCTGTGTATAGCTCAGTGATATCCTCCTCCAGCTCTCTCTCATGACTATAGCAGTGCTGTGTATAGCTCAGTGATATCCTCCTCCAGCTCTCTCTCATGACTATAGCAGTGTTCTGTGTAGTTCAGCGATATCCTCCTCCAGCTCTCTCTCGTGACTATAGCAGTGCTGTGTATAGCTCAGTGATATCCTCCTCCAGCTCTCTCTCATGACTATAGCAGTGCTGTGTATAGCTCAGCGATATCCTCCTCCAGCTCTCTCTCGTGACTATAGCAGTGCTGTGTATAGCTCAGTTATATCCTCCTCCAGCTCTCTCTTGTGACTATAGCAGTGCTGTGCATAGCTCAGCGATGTCCTCCTCCAGCTCTCATGACTATAGCAGTGCTGTGTATAGCTCAGTGATATCCTCCTCCAGCTCTCATGACTATAGCAGTGCTGTGTATAGCTCAGTGATATCCTCCTCCAGCTCTCTCTCATTACTATAGCAGTGCTGTGTATAGCTCAGTTATATCCTCCTCCAGCTCTCTCTCGTGACTATAGCAGTGCTGTGTATAGCTCAGTGATATCCTCCTCCAGCTCTCATGACTATAGCAGTGCTGTGTATAGCTCAGGGATGTCCTCCTCCAACTCTCTCGAATGACTATGGCAGTGTTCTGTGTAGCTGAGTGGTGGCCTCTTCTAGCTCTCTCGTGACTATAGCAGTACATTGTCTAATGTGTTCAGTGTACTGTTGACAAAGCAGCTTCTCCTGCACTTTTGCCACATCCCACCACTGCCTCAGTGAAGAAAAGGCATGTTTTTGCCCATTCCACAAAAGTGTGCAGGAAGTTGTAACAGTTTTGTGTTAAAATGCCAGTATGATATATACACTCTTGGTGAGGGAATAATAATGTTCAGATTAACCGTACTATGATCTGAAAAACCAACTGGATAAATAGAACAATGTATGTCTAAATTTACCTGGAGTTTAAAACTATAAAATCTAATCTGGCCAAAGACACCAGACCAGGAGACCCTTTTGCACATGTGTACTGTCTGTCAGTAGGGTGTAGATTCCTCCGTATCCTGCAGTTCATGTAGTATTAAACAGTGAGCAGATCCCTGACTCAGCTGGGCTGGTCCCAATTGCTCATTTTCAGTGTAGTTGAAATCCCCACCCAACAGAACAGACTCCTCAGACAGACTGAGCCAGTACCACTCAGGGTTTAAAAAAGAAAACACCATCTCTCTGTCGTCATAAATACTTGAACCGCTAATCGTCCTCTCATTACTTCTGTAACTTTAAAAGAATCTGTACTCAATTTTTTTTGCAAATAAAATGGCTGCTATTGCACTAAAATTAGCTGAGAAATGCTGTCCCCTCCCACTCACTGACCCAGTCTGTCTGATTATTATCATTAGTGTGCGTTTCCTGTAGGGAAGCTACACTCATTTGTTTTTGAAGCAAGTAATCAAAGCCCATGTCCTCTTTACCACATCTCTACCTCCATTCATAATCAAAGTGCCCAACTTAATATTCTGCATATTAGGAGTAGAGAGAAAAGCAAACAGAAAATGAAAGTAATTGGGAAAATGGAAAGAAAGAATGCTAAGCTTATACATTTGTATTTTGTTTAAGGGAACTGCGAACTTTACTTACACTAATCCCTCATTTACCCTTAATAACCTCTAAAAACTCTGAAATGCTTTGAGCACTATAGCGCCCTCTCAGTAACTGACTAGCGGATAGCTCACAGCTAAAGGACGAGGCAGCATCACTACTTCCCTCTTCACTGTCATTACTGTCTTCAGCTATGCTCACCTCTGCACTCATTGGTATAGACTGACCTGTTACACTTTTACCAGCATCAACTTTCTCTGTGTCCTTAGGAATGGCAGTGCTTCTTTCTGTAAGAAGGCTTAGTTTCGCCAGGCTTGTTGAGTCTTTATTTTTTGACTGTATCTTTTAGGGATTTAAATCTAGTTTCTACATTCACTCTTTCCATATTTCCCCTGACACAGCAGCTACCTCTCCCTTTGTTTACCAGCCTGTTTTTCATTAACCTGCTCTTCTCTTGTCAATTTCAACCATTTTTGTTTGTAATTCTTGATTATTTATAATATTTTCACCTTCTAGCTGTTCTTTAGTGGCCATGCCTTCCAGCTCCCCAACACTGATCTCCCGTGCTGTCTCGTTTACAGGCTCTCCGCTCTCCACCCCAGCCTCATAGTGCATATTACTGTCTACTCTGTCCCTGTCACCCAATGGGCCTTCTTGACTTGCTGGAATTCTACTGCTTCATTTTCACTCATCACTTGTCTCCTCCAGGACTGCTTACAATTCTTTGAAATGTGTCCCTCTCGACCACAAACAAAGCACTTAATTAATCCAGAGGTTGCAAAAACTACATAATCACTGACATCCTCTCGAAATCTGAACACAATATGTAATTATTTATTCGGGTCAAGAAGCATGTACAGTTGTCTCCGAAAAGAAATGACATGTCTGAGTTCAGGGGATTTATAGCACAGTAGGATCAATGTGATCCCTGACATGAGCTCTCCGTGGCAGCTCAGCTCTTTAATCAGTCATTTGTTTTTTAGAAATGGCATTATAATAAAATTATAACTTTTGCACGCAGACACAGCTGGAGGCAATACTGAAACTAGACCTCATTAGTAACTATTCCTTCCTGCACAATTCTTTGAACCATTCCTTCACTACTCTGAAAGACAACGACAGCTTTGAGGCTGATTTTAATATTGCCACAACCTACTGTTTTCTCAACTTCTGTAGCACATTTTTCAACAGGAACACCTTCATCAACAATAATCTTAATGCCATTTCTGCATGGCAAATTAGCAAAAGACTAGCAGGATTCCCTCTGGGTTCCCTCTGTTTTGGCCAGAGCGATCGCTGCTGTTCCGCTGACAGTCAGCTTATAAAAGTCAGGTTATAAAAGAACCAACTGTTAGTCTGGTTTAAATGCTAACATAAGAAGAAATAAATAGAAAGAGGGGAAAAAAAACAGCGGAGAACTCCCTCCCTCACTCTGAGCTCCGCACACACACCACAAGCACTCCCAACAGACACTGCGACAGACAGCACCAGCAGATAGATAGACTGGGCTCCCCAGGACCTTGATAGATGATCATGTTTTCTATGGACTGCTCATGATAGGACTGTACAGTAGTTCTCTGATAATAGAAATACAGTAATCTGTTGTGTCCGTCACATACCGAATCCGCCACGATCAAGCTCTTCAGCAGCGTTAGCAAAGAGGTTGTAGATCCCACCAAAGTTTTCGTATGCTGTGTTGTATGTGCTCCATGCTGTTGTCACGTGAGCTGCTGGTACATCAGATATGTACTGTAGCATGTTCTTGCCAATTGGTTTCTTTTTGCCACACTTTGCACTTCAAAACTTCAAATCCAGATTTAAATGTGTGCATGTAGAGGTATCTGTTGAATATTTTTAGCACTCCAAACCCCTCACCAGGAGTTAGAAAAGCCGATTTTAGCATCCCAATAAATCTGTCTGACACACCTGACTGGATACAGATCTCCTGTGCACCCCTCTGGCTGATCACTGTTGTGCATTCCAAAGTGCAGTGCGGGTACAGGTTTGTGAAGTGTACAGGTTTTTTTTTTAATGGAGTGGATGTGTATGCACTTAATAAGAAGGCATGTACAGTACCAGTCAAAGGTTTGAGTGCACTTGCTGGAAACTAGGTTTTTCTTATACTTGACTATGTCTTACGTCGTGTATGTTTCTGTAAATACTTGAAAATGAAAACTTATGTTACGATATACAAAACATAAGGAGTATCAAAGCAACGTTCAAGAAAATTGAAAATTGTCTCTAAATCTTGGATTCCTCAAAATAGCCAGCCTTTGCCTTAATAACAGCCTCACAAACACAAGGCGGTTAACAAGTTTCAGCAGGAAATCACCCGACATGTCTTCCCAGCTCTTCTGCAGCAATTCCCAGAGATATAGGGCACTTCTGGGTAGCTTTGCTTTGACTCTTCTGTCCAATTCGTCCCATACAAGTTGAGGTCTGGAGACTGGGCAGGCCAGGTCATTAGATTGAGTTGTCCTTCACTTTCCTTCTTTGCCAGATAGTTCTTGCACAACTTTGAGGCGTGTTTCGGGTCATTATCTTGCTGAAGAATGAAGTACTGCCCAACTAGCAGTAATCCTGTACAATGGCATGCCTCTGAAGTATGCTATGATAGCCATGCAAATATTCGGCGGTTGGACCCAAATATTTCAAATTATGACTCCTCGGTCCATAAGACCGACTTCCACTCCTCAAATGTCCAGTTTCTGTGTTTTTTGGCCCAGGCAAGTCTCTTCCTCTTATTCTGCACTCTTTAACAATGGTTTCTTTGCAGCAATTCTTCCAGTTAGGCCAGCTTCACGCAATCTCCCCTGAACAGTTGATGTTGAAACATCTGTACTTCTAGTAGCATTTAGCTGACCTTGTATTTCAGGGGCAATTAATCGCCAGTTTCGCAGACTTGTTCTCTGATTCTGAGGTCACCCTTGTCCTGCCTGACCTTGTCCTCATGAGTGCCAGTTTCTTCAAATCGTTTGATGGTCTTGGCCACAGCAGTTACAGACACTTGCAAAGTTCTTGCGATTTGTCTTAAAGATTGACCTTCATTTCTTAAAGTAATTTGTTCTTTGCTTAACTGAGTGTATTTTTCCATTTTCTGCTCCCTTACATTCAGGAATGACAAACTTGTGCCTATGCTACCTATATTTATAGTAATCATGGACCCTTACCTGTTAACAGTAATTGGTGACAAAAGGTTAATTTGGTAACATGCTAGTTAACTCAGAGAACATCTAACAAAGACACTTTTATACTTAGGCCAGTGTTCAAACACTGTGTTATACACATTTCAGACTCTTAACTGACTTGGGCTTCAGACTGAAATCCCCTTGCTTTGCGTGACCATTTCATTGAAATTGACAAGATTTACATTTTCATTTAAAAATTACATTTTTGAATGCAATTCACTTATGATTATCAGCTTATATTTGTGCACGTATCATATAATGAAATTTTAAGTGTTTATAGACAGGTTTATACAGTTAAAAGCATAGATAATCATGAAAAACCTGGTTTCACGCAGGTGTACTCAAACTTTTGACTGGTACTGTAAATATAAGCAGACGTGCAGCTTGGGCACTGCCATTCATTTTAATACGTTACTCAGAGATGCCAGTTGTGTGTGACCTGAGGTGCGTGCACTGTGAGCTGTCTGATACGAATGACATTAGTTATTAGACAAGATTGTTAGGCAGGAAAAGGAAGGCAAACCACTGTGGTATGATTTTGTTAGTGTTGTGTGTGCACAGTAATCATCCAAAACAAAGAAGCACCGTTACCATGTCCAGTTATAAGAACACTCCGGACACCAAAGCAGCATTCTTGAATAACAAAATGCCAACCTGACATCTACTAAGTGTTGTCTTGATTGCTTTAATTCTCCAGTGCAATATGTAATTACATGTTGACTGTCTTCCTGAAAGGGCATTGCAGTCTCTTTTGCAGGAAGCTGTCAGTAGTGTACAGCATATTGACAAACATGAGATGAGCTTTGCTGCGGTGTAGCTGATGATCTGGAGCAACAGACTAAGCCAGGAGATGCGAGGGTCCTGTTCCAACAGCCACTGGTTCATTGTGTGACCTTGATCTCCTTGTGCTTGAGTCTGTTAAGCGAAAGCAATAATGTGCACCCTGTGCATGCTCTGTAGGATGAGTATATTTCTGTACCACCTGTGAGCTGCACACGGACATGCTCTGTAGGATGAGTATATTTCTGTACCACCTGTGAGCTGCACACGGACATGCTCTGTAGGATGTGTATATTTCTGTACCACCTGTGAGCTGCACACGGACATGCTCTGTAGGATGAGTATATTTCTGTACCACCTGTGAGCTGCACACGGACATGCTCTGTAGGATGAGTATATTTCTGTACCACCTGTGAGCTGCAGACGGACATGCTCTGTAGGATGTGTATATTTCTGTACCACCTGTGAGCTGCACACGGACATGCTCTGTAGGATGTGTATATTTCTGTACCACCTGTGAGCTGCACACGGACATGCTCTGTAGGATGTGTATATTTCTGTACCACCTGTGAGCTGCACACGGACATGCTCTGTAGGATGTGTATATTTCTGTACCACCTGTGAGCTGCACACGGACATGCTCTGTAGGATGAGTATATTTCTGTACTGCATGTGACCTGCACACGTAACGTGCTTTTGGAATGCCTGGTAATATGGCTGCCCTTGTTTGTGAGGGCTTCTCTTAATATCCTGCCCTAAGAGTTCAGGATATTAAGAGAAGCGTTTCTGGTGCCAGGAGTACAAGTGCTTAGACTTGATGTGAAAGTTTGTATTCTTGCAGTAATTCTAAAATCACTTTAAAAAGACATGTTGGGGGACCTGTGTCAAGACACAGAGCTAAATTGGCGGAGTGTAAAGTAGCGCTCTTCCGCAGCACAAATTTTACCCCATCCCAAATGTGTTAACTAGCCCAAAACTAAGACTAATCAGAAAAATAGCGCCTACCCTCCAAATGGGCTACCTCAATTGAACAATAGGTAGGTCATTTGGAGAGGCAATGACCCATGTTGACTAAGTGTCTTGACTTTTATTATTATTATTATTATTATTATTATTATTATATGACGGATAAAACCAAGTATACGTAATGAAATAGCTGGTATTGAGCTATAATTTCATCCTCGGGGAGATCAGAAAGGGTAATGCAGACCCTGAATACTCTCCCTTCTTCTCAGTACTTTCCCTCTGTTCCTTGTTCAGGAAGGTTAGGTGTAAACTCAGCGCTATGGCTTTTTATGCCGTCACAAGCGCTTGATACATGTCCCCCGTTGTTTGTAAAAATTATGAAGTCACAAGTTTAGTGTAGCACTTTGCTCTTACTTGGATAGAACAAGATGGCATTTGTTTCCATTTATTCTAAACCTATTAAGTGATACAACTTTGGGTGCAAACACATTAAACTACAAACAAAACACTACGTTCTGTAAATAGAAGCCAAGATTACTGTCTTCCAAAAAACAGCTGCAACGTAACACAAATGTGACTGTGCACAAACTGAGGCACAGCACAGTACCTGTGCAATACCTCCCAGTTAATACCTGAATCAAAACGTGACTAGCAGAATCCATGCAGATGATTTACTGGCTAATGAAGTGTAATTTTAGAAAATGTGTGTGTATAAATATCATACACGCATACAAGAACTATACCATGGGCTACTAATTGAGATCAGGTTATTTGGTATTAACAGCAGAGTATGGAGAGGATTCACTCTGGTGGCAAACTATTGAGGTTTTTCTTTTAAACATTAGGTTTCATGTCAAATTTCTTGCCTCTGCCAGATTCTCTGAATAAATGCAGCACTGTAGCCCTGAATGAAAGTGCAATTACACAGCAGCTGGGCAGCCTAGTGATGCATACAGAAAAGGGGTCGCCCTGGCAACTGGGTCGTTTCGCTACATCAGAAATGAACATTCCCGTTTCATGACCCTACAGTACCACTTTTACCCCAGGCCTGTCTGCCCACTGCGGGACTGGGGATTGGAGTTAATAAACCATGCTTATTCATGTGCTGCCTGTTATTTAAACTTTTTAAAATGTAATGGGAGAACTAGAGAGTTTGCTTCCAGATAAAATAAGAAAAAAAAGGTGTTTTAAAAAAGACTTTGAAGTCTTTCAGATGTATCTGTTGAAGGTAAGGGTGTTGGTTGATTTTAGATTTAATTGAGAATAGTTCAGTACTGTTCTGTCTACCTCGTGGTCTTTCTGTAAACAAGACCTTTCACCTGTTACCTATGTTTATTTGTGTATTTGTTTGTTTATGTATTATGTAATTCACGGTCGTGTGTGCAGGTGTCCCACTGCAAGAACAGTGAAACGTTGTGTTTTTCCCTTTGTTTTGGGTTTCCCTGTTGGTAGCATAGTGGTAAGTGAATAGAAAACACAGGGGGGTGGGGAGCATGAATGTCAAGCAAACATCAGCATTGACAAGATGGTGACCTTACTCTGCACGCAGAGGCTCAACTCACTACTACAGTAGAGTGACAATTAAGCCTGATTTGGGGTCAGTCAGTATATGTAAAGATTGGACAGCAAACAGCCGCCGTAACACTGACAGTAGGCTGTATGGTTAGATAGGACAGTCAGGACTGCACCTCTTCATTCAGCATGTACAGTCTCCAAGGTGTATGAATAGTTCTGGTGCAGTACATGCTTCGCATTGCCTTTGAGGGAAGTTGGTAGTCCAGCTGTGAAGGCTGTTCTGAATGACCATACTTGTCCCTTGTGAACACCCATAATTTATGTAGTCTTGGAACAGAGGTCAGTGGTCTCTTTTTTGAGTTTGTGTTGCTTTTTTAGGCTACAAACCACACTTTACTCTGATAAAAAAAAAAAAAAAAGTTTTTAAAAGTAACAGGATCACTAATGGGTTGTAAAAACAACATGTTGTTATACCTCTCTTTATCCCTCATCCAGAATACAGTCACTAAAGCTCTGTGATCAGTAATCCAGATCTCAGTGGCTCGTTATTAACCTCTGTCATCTTGTCTTCTCAGGTATGAGCTGCGGATTCGTTATTTACCAAAAGGGTTTTTAAATCAATTCACTGAAGACAAGCCAACACTGAACTACTTCTACCAGCAGGTATGATTAAGCACATTCTGCAAGAGCATTCTCTTCATATGCCATGAACATCACTGGGAGAAATTATCCTTGTATCGTTTAAAGATATGTTTGAAACGGTGGCAGCGGGTAAACAATTTGAAGATTAGATTTAACTAACTAATAACTATTTAAAAATATTACAACTGTGTAACGGCAGTTTTTGAGACTGGAGTTCTCTCTCGCTGAGGATACATACAGTATCTCAGATATGCTGCTGCACTGTAGATGCGCCTGCTATGCAGTATGTACACATGGCACACTTTACAGTCTTGCATTCTTTTCATGTCAAATTATCTTTTTTTATGTCAAAATATTTTATTTTGATAAGACATTTTGAAACAGTAGTTGAGAACATCCAAATCGTAAGTTTGATAAAAAAACATAAAAGACAATTCTTAATTTACACATGTGTTTCTGAATCATGAGACAAAATATTAATCTGGGTGACCCAAGTCGTAAAGCCAGATCTGAACAACCCATATTGTACATGCACTGCACATCTGTCAAAGTAATGGTTCTGTGGAAAGGCATTTCATCAAGTGCCAAGAAATTTTAAGTCTGATGGAATCAGTATATGATGTATATATGGCTGCAGGCTTATAAAAATAAGTCAGTGGGCTTCAGTCTACTATGTACTCATTTAAACAGCTGGAAGTCTGTTACTAAATGTCATTTTTCAGTAGCAAAATTTTATGAGTAATATTGCCTTGAGTCATCTCATGCTTGTACTGTGCCTGCGCTTTATAGAAAAGTGAAACTCATGAAATGAAATGTTTCCACTGTTTCTACTTGGCTTTGTTGTAACAAGATTGACCTTAAAGGCACTGATACCTGCACTAGCATCTGTAATGGAAATTTTACTACAGTGTGATCTGTGTATGAAAGCTTGGGGTCATATACGAGCACATTGCTGGGACTGTAGTCGGACAACAGATTTGTTGGGTTTTTGTTTAGATCACCTTGTAATACATAGAAAAAAAATATAGTTTGTGTTTCTTTGCTGCTCTGCCCTTTATCTTGATTGAGACATGTTTTTATTACAAAAAGTAAAATAATAACAGCATAATTGTCTACAGATTGTATAATAATCAACTATACTTGGAATTGAACGGTGTCACGATTAGGCCACTAGCCTTTTAACATTTTCACATAACATACAATACTAGAGCACTACTGCTATAAATAAGATAACCTAGTTATTTCTGACTCATTTGAACTCAAAAGCAAAACTTCACTGCAGCAGTGTGAGGCATAAAAATAAATAAATAAACCTCCATTAAATAATATGCTTGAAGCCGTATAGGAGGAGGGGTCTATTCCAGAATAGCCGAGACCTTTTTATCATTCCCATCTGACATACCGTAGGGGGCTGGAAGGGGACAGGCTGCAAAGTTAGTTCTGGGATTTAAGATCAGTTCCTGTCTTAATTTAAAAAAAAAAAAAAAAAAAATCAGTCTGCACAAAAGGAAGCTAATTGACAGTCACACCAGGGGGTGGAGGATAGCGGTTATGAGATGCTGAGCTCCTGCACCACCTCAACCCCCAGGTAGTGTGCTCCCCTGCTATGAGGAGTGATAGAGGTGTTCAGAGGCTGTGCTCCCCTGCTATGAGGAGTAATAGAGGGGTTCAGAGGCTGTGCTCCCCAGCTATGAGGAGTGATAGAGGGGTTCAGAGGCTGTGCTCCCCAGCTATGAGGAGTGATAGAGGGGTTCAGTTGTGCTCCCCAGCTATGAGGAGTGATAGAGGGGTTCAGAGGCTGTGCTCCCCCGCTATGAGGAGTGATAGAGGGGTTCAGAGGCTGTGCTCCCCAGCTATGAGGAGTGATAGAGGGGTTCAGTTGTGCTCCCCAGCTATGAGGAGTGATAGAGGGGTTCAGAGGCTGTGCTCCCCCGCTATGAGGAGTGATAGAGGGGTTCAGAGGCTGTGCTCCCCCTGCTATGAGGAGTGATAGAGGGGTTCAGAGGCTGTGCTCCCCAGCTATGAGGAGTGATAGAGGGGTTCAGTTGTGCTCCCCAGCTATGAGGAGTGATAGAGGGGTTCAGAGGCTGTGCTCCCCCTGCTATGAGGAGTGATAGAGGGGTTCAGAGGCTGTGCTCCCCTGCTATGAGGAGTGATAGAGGGGTTCAGAGGCTGTGCTCCCCAGCTATGAGGAGTGATAGAGGGGTTCAGAGGCTGTGCTCCCCTGCTATGAGGAGTGATAGAGGGGTTCAGAAGCTGACCTGCCCCAGATCAGAGGAGTGATAAAGGGACATGATTGATGTTTAATAATGTCCTGTTTTACTGCACAAGTAGTAGCAACTCATGATGAGATGGGCAGTGTAAATAATCCTTTTTCCCAGTAAGACATACAGTCGCAGACAGAAGCATCGGCACCATATACTTATACCACCAATCAAGGTAACAGTTTAAGGACAAGCATTTAGTAAAACCACGTTTTAATAAAACAAAAAGCAAAATACACAATTTGGCAACAAAAGTATTGCCGCCCCCCCGCTTTAGTATTTTGTGTGTCCTCCTTTTGCTTTTATTACGGCTTTCAGACGTTGATGATAATTCTGTTGGATAACCTTGTTGGATCTCAGCCCATTCTGTCTGCATATTTCCTTCAGCTCAGACAGATTGGATACGCAATGCTTGGCTGCAGCTTTTTTCAGACATTTTTGTGTCCTATTGGATTGAGACCTGGTAAGGAAATCATAAAACAACAGGAGGAAAACATGCCGAGAGTCTGCATCTTCCTTTTGGAACCTTTCTTTAGAGTCCTTAACCTTAACGGCGTTTTCTTGCATATTTCCTTCAGCTCAGACAGATTGGATACGCAATGCTTGGCTGCAGCTTTTTTCAGATCGGTCCAAAGCATTTCTATTGGATTGAGATCTGGTAATTGAGAAGACCATTCCAGTACTTGTATCTTCGTTTTCTTAAAGAATTCCAGAATGGATTAGCCCTACACTTTGGGTCGTTGTCGTATTGGAAGATAAACTGTTTGCCAATCAGCCTATGAGCAGATAGTTTCATTGTACTTTGTAGAATGTGTTGATACATGGCTGCATTTATTGTCTTCAATCTCATGAATGTATCCAGTCCCTGAACTATTGTAACCTCCATGTCATGATTGAACCACCTCCACATTTAACTGTAGATACAATGTTTCTTCATTAAAGGCTTTTTGTTCTACAAACATACTGTGGGGTATTTTTGAGGAAAAGTTACATTTTCGTCTCATTGGACCAGATAATTTTGTGCAATAGAGGTAAAGAGGACCCTTGGTCCATTTCATAGGGAATGACCGAGCAGTGTTATTTTCTCCTGTAAAAATGTTGAAAAAGTCTTTCAATTGTCATCCTCTGGAAAGTCTTTAAGAAGCCTAGCCTGGTGTCTCTGTGACACACAACAGCAAGGACTTGGCAGTTGTATGTAGCTCTGGACTGACTGCACCCTGAATTTCAATAGGATTTACTGTTAGTGGCACCAGTACCCTCTCCAGCAGGGCAGTTTTTCCTTCCACAGTTGAATTTCAACTGCTGTCCAGCCAGGTGGCCAGCTTTCAAGACAAATTTCTGGGCAAAGTCAACCCCAGTAGGACTGAATAATCCTTAACATCTTTAAGCAACTATACAGATAGCCTAATTAATTTGAACTTACCTGTTTTTTTTTTTTTTTTTTTTTTTTTGGTGGGATAATTGAAAGTTCATTAAAATGTGCACATGCTGTTTGAATAAAGTGAGATTTTCATTGATTTCACTTCTGGAATCCTCATAGATGAACCCTTTAATTCTGTGTCCTGCTGAATTTAACTTCATGTGGTCAGTGCATGCAGTATATGCTTTGCTTTGCTTCCAAACCCTTCACTGAAACATCCTCTGAAGAAGCAGCTGCTACTCACTCAAGATGATTCTTTAACTAGTCTTATGATGTTTTTCAGGTAAAAAATGATTACATGTTGGAAACAGCAGATCAGGTAGACCAGGACGTAGCTTTGAAGTTGGGCTGCCTTGAAATCAGGTAAAGTGGGTGATTTAAGCTAAAGATTTGTATTTTAAAATGAATAAATAAAGGAATCAAAATGCATCTGTGCATTACTGTACCACACCAAAGTAAATACAGACTTATGGAAAATTGCAAACTTTGATCTGTGATTTGACAATGAAGTCTTTAGGCTTCACATTCCGTTTATCTTTTAGAACACTCTGGGATCTATCACAAAGCATTAACTCAAGGTTTTACTTTATTTTTTATTAGTGTTTGTTGTTTTAAATATTAATTTGTTTGTTGCTGCATTTTTACAGGAGGTTCTTCAGGGAGATGAGAGGGAATGCTCTGGATAAGAAATCGAACTACGAGCTGTTAGAGTAAGTCATCTGCAGTAGGTCTTTTTCTAAAGAATATTACAATGGTAGCTTGCATTCAATCTCCCTATCTTAGCGAAACTGCTGCAGTAAATAAGTCAGATGATGTAACAGTTGATTTGTGATGTTATCATAGAACTCATTGCTTATATACAGCGCTGTATGTCTGGACAGTGAGAATCTACAGATAACGGTAACTCTAATGTGCTTGTTGATTCTTTTTGTGCCCCTTATAGACAATAGTAGAAAACTTGCACTGCTTTCTTATGGCCTGTGTTGTGTTGTTGGATTAATTTCTTTAAGTCTTCGTTAATTGGCTGACACCACTGGCTGTTGCATTAATACAGAGGTTGATAAATAATTCCAGTCATATTATTGGCCAGACAAGAATGCTCCCTCTAAACCACTTGCTGTTGTCATCTCCTAAACAGTAGCCCTGTTAAAGGTACTCGTGTCGAGCCTGTTCATTTTGAGGTAGTGGTAATGGTCCCAGCAGTGACTGTGATTTAGATAAACTAGGGAGAGTCGACAGATGCATCGTGAAGATCGATGATAGCGGTGGCTTTAGGGTTAGACCTTAAAGGAGGCTTTTGCTCATTCATATCTATGAGATTGTTTATGAAATATTGATTTTGAAATCATGAAATACTGATTTTTTTCTTTTTTTTTTTTTTTTTAAGCCTTCTGTTTCCCAGCCACTGTTTCAGTGCTTATCCTCAGAAATTGTTGCAGTGCTACACAGGGACACCTAGTGGTAGGGAGTTGACCCACACAACAGAAAGGAATTTCAGCAACTTTGTGCTCAGTTTGAGAAGCTGTGCAGCGTAGCGACCGTATACTGATTTTTCTGCCATCTGTATGGTCTGCAAGTACCATTACTGGGGTTTGTGCAGGGCCCAATTGTGGCCCATTTGGTAGTATTTAAAGCCACCAATTACATTCCATGCAGTACTTTTCCCCTCCCCCTCCCCAGTTTGGAAATGTTGAATATTGAAGTTGTTTGCTAAGCCTGGAGCCTGGAGGTGTGTCAGATGTACCTTTACCTCAGACCTTCTTTGTCTGTTTACTGAGAATTCAGTATAAATCCAGAAAAATGCACCTCTTCTCTGAAGGCAAGGGTTTCCACTTTTTTTTTTCCCTGCAAGAAAAGGCATTGTTGTCGGACCTGCAGTGTCCTGTTTTAAAATCCAGATTACCAAATTCAGATTCAGCTATTCCAGCATTTGACTGCTGGGTGGCACTGTTATTTGAAAATCCCTGATGACAGATATTATAATGGTAGTCCACTACAGTAAGTGGTAGCTACAGTAAGCTAGCCCTTTCTGTTATATACAGTAAAGGATGTATCTGTGGAACAGAAAAATAAAACGGTCTGAAGCAAAACAGCTCAGGGATCATTGTATTGTTGAATGGTGAAAACAGCTCAGGGATCATTGTATTGTTGAATGGTGAAAACAGCTCAGGGATCATTGTATTGTTGAATGGTGTTTTTTTTTTTTTAATAAATTTAGTCGTTGCCATTTATTTTTGTAATTTTCTCCCAGTTTGAAATGGCCAGTTATTATTTATGCTCTGCTCACCGCTAGCACCCCTGCTCTGACTCGGGAGCGGTGAAGATGAACACACGCTGTCCTCCGAAGCGTGTACCGTCAGCCGCCCGCTTCTTTACACACTGCGGATTCACCATGCAGCCGCCCAGGAGCTACAGCCTAGGAGGACAACGCAGCTCCTGGGCAGCTAACAGGCAAGCCCACAGGCACCCGGCCAGACTACAGGGGTCGCTGGTGCGCAGTGAGCTGAGGACACCCTGGCCGACCTAAACCCCCCCCCTCGGCGATGCTCAGCCAATTGAGCGCCGCCTCCTGGGAACTCCCATCCATGGTTGGCTGTGGAATAGCCCAGACTCGAACCGGCAACGTCCAGGCTATAGGGCACATCCTGCACTCACGTGGCTGCGACACTCGGGAGCCCCCTGTTGAACGGTGTTTTAACTGTATTTCAAATACAGTGGCTTTACTTTTTTATTTTGTAATTCAGCAAAGAAGGAAGAAAACTCAGAAGACAGAGGTCACGTTAAAGTGTATTATTGTACCTTATTATTACCTTATTCAAAATGATGTGTTTCCACTTATTTTTTTTTATTTTTTTAACTGATTATCAGATTTCTGGATTTTATGTCAAATTGTTACTGGCAGACTCTGTTACTCATTCCCACATTGCCTGAGAGGGGTCGTCAGAAGTTAATATAGAGTATTTCAACCCTGCTGGTGCGTCCCACAGGCAGTGCGCTAGCATTGTGTGTAAGGGTGATGTGCTGCTGTAGAGCAGTGGTTCTTTCTCGAGTTGGTAGGGTTTTTAGATTAAATACTCCCCAATAACAATTATCAGTGCAGTTTAAAGTGCAGTGGTGGCTTAACTCTGACAAGAAACTGAGCTCGATGTAGATATCAAGCTACTTCAGTAATAAGCGTATCTAATGAAAAGACTACCTTTGTTTCAGTCGATTCAGTTCAGTTTTTGTTTCTACTGAACACATTTAATCTCCACAAAAAGTTCAACCACAAAAAGAACAGTCAAACCTTTTATAAAAATAAAAAATGACAAGTCACCTACTTTACAACAGAGTTTCTGAGTACTGTAATCCAATATAAATTGATACCGTGGTCCTATTTAGTTTAACATAACGGTTCATGTAAGAGGCTGCAGTTCAGCTGCAACAGATGAGAAAGATACAGAGGTGAATGTATTTATTTGCATTTATCCATGTTTGTTCTCAAGCTGGCAGCCTGAATATTGCACAGTTCAGTTCCCCACACTGCCAATTAGGCTGAGACTCGTCTTGGACAAAAAAAGAGTCAGAACATTGTCAGCACTTTCTGTTTCTTGTGGTCTTAACTGTGAAGTCCCTGCCACACCAGCCTTTACTGTTAGCTGTCTATCAGAATCCTTCAGATATGCTGTCTTACTCATATTGACTAAAACCGATTTGCATCAGGGAGAATTTATATATTACATAATACATGACAGGTATACATTTCCATAGCAAATTAATCAGTATGAGTCACGGTCTATTTAAACTGAAGTGTATGCTGAATATAGTAGATGTTTGTGATTTGTTGTCTTTCGCGTTTGTGTTTTAGTGGCGCACCTACAAAGCGCTCAGCCAGTTTCATGGTAGCCTTGTGAGCGCAGCACCACTGTCGCCTGTGTTGAAATGGTGTCCAGACACTGTTTTTCAAGGCCTGCTGTAACCAATATCTTTAAAAATAGTGCCTGGAATTTATCTGTTAGCGTCTAATAGCCATTTAATTGTACTGATGTTTAAAACCCTCCCCAAAGAGACTTAAGTGAAGGCAAAGCAATGCAGCAGTCTGCCAGATATGTTTTACTTCTTTTCCAAGTGAGTGTGTCACTTACTGTAGCATGGTACCAGTGAACAAATGTGTAGCAGTGTAACGATTTTGTATGGTTAAGTTTATTTTAGTTTGCTTCTTCTCAGATTGATTTTGACATTTTAAAAATGATGATCATAAAAAGTTATGACCTCAGGCCCAAAGATTGATTTCACATTTATATCTTAAACTCTTACGAGCGTAATCTATTAGTGCAGTCAATACAACGATAAATACTGAAGCACAGTGTGGTGTTTATTTAGTCAAGTAACTTGCCAGTAGTGTGATTTTGAATCTGAAGCCTGTGACTGCATGTGTTGTTGAGTCAGGTGTACTTCATTCTAGATATAATATGTGACCAGCATTAGTATGTATTATTATTATTATTATTATTATTATTATTATTATTATTATTATTATTATTATGATGTGTATTTAAATGTTACAGATTACGAGATAAAAGCAAAGTATATTTTGCTGTGATACCGACAACATTGTTGCATCAAAACTAAAATAATGGAGTTTCTTGTGAATGCTGCAGGATGTTCTGCAGCACTTTAAATGTCAAGGCTGTCTTAACCAAACATATTGTTTCAATCGTCCCCACAGGAAAGATGTAGGCTTGAGAAGATTCTTCCCTGCAAGTTTACTGGAGTCAGTCAAGGTCAGAGTAATCATTGCATTAAGTGTTTCAGCATTGTCTTTGTAAGTGTTTTTTTTGTTTTGTTTTGTTTTTATCTATCACTTGTTACAGGTTACGTTTCTGGTGCTCTAAAAACTATACTGGTAATTTCATGAGGGAATTAGTAATGCCCAGTAGCTTTAACAGTGATAGCAGCTGAAGGAAGTTTCAGTAGTATTATGAAGTGCTCTGGTAAGATCGCATTTATAATTATTGCCAAGACAGTAATAACATCCTGACAACTTTTTACACTTATAACTTTAAAGTGGTTACTGTTTACTGTGGTTAGAGTTTCGTCCTCTCAATCAGTGCTGCGCAAAGTGTAGGGCATGCAGAGTGTGACACTGTATGTGTGTATATATATATACACACACACACACACACACACACACACACACACACCGTATTCCTTCAATTTGGCAACGCCCTCATATTGACGCCACAGTCATATATCAGCTTTATAATAGAGGCCGCCCTCGAATAAACGCTGCTATCAATAAAGAAACATTAAGGTATTTTTTTCTCCCACTACTAAAAAAACCCAACACAAGATAAACAAATAAATGTGACTATTACTGACTATATACATGTAATGCCCCGAAGAGACGGGAGCCTCAATCTAGCATGTAAATTACAAGCTAATGTACACACAAATAGTAAGCACAGTTTATTTTATGGTATTACAGTTCTGAAAGAAAATGCAAGATAAACTACGTACACAACAGCAGCCCTTCTGAAGTTCTTATAGGTGCTTTTGTTGTTTTGTTTTTAGTTCAATTGTAATTCTCGTACTCAATCCCATACAAATAAAAACAATGTGTTTACTATCTATGAGAAGATTTAGTTTTGGTTTCTCTTGCAGAGAAGTTACAAACAAGCAAGTTACATTGAGAAAAAAAATATATAACTGAGTAGGATATATTGTAGTTTTTACACAAATCGAGCTGATATTCTGAGGTAATTTTTGGTGCAGAAAAACAACTACATCACACTCTTGGATTTAACTGCCACACCAGCATTGTCCCGCCCCTTAACAACTAATACACACTCCTGATTCGCTGGTACAGTAATCCCATAACCTTTCAACTCCCACCTAAAAGGCTCTCAGTAACTGTCACCGATAAATGTACTGTAGTCAAAGTAGGTTAGCCACACACGCTGCTACATACAGGTAGGCTACCCTATTAAATGTGATAAGTCATGTAATAAAATATTGCAGAGTTTGAAAACCGTAGTATTATTAATAAAGGTCGCCCTCGTATAATGACCGTCCTTTAAACGTCGCAGTCATTTTGATCAATTTAAAATAAACGACGCAGCGCCAAGTCTAAGTAATACGGTATATCATTTTAGTTCAAAGAGCCATATTATATATAGAATGTATAGAACATTTTAAATAAATGCACCTAATTAGTCCAAGTTCTTACCTTTCAGCATGCTCTAAATCAGTGCATGAAGACAATAAGCCTTACTCTATCAGTGCACTAGCGTGGATATTTTGAAAAGAGCTTTGAAACAGAGTTTAAAGTTACAAGTGTAAAAAGTTGTCAGGATGTTAACAATGAAAAGAAAAAATACAGGCAAGTTATTTAAACAGTTGTAGCAAGATGTAGGTGTTGTGTAAAGGACTTGTTACACGAGTCAATGCGCTGGCAACGTGTTGCCAGTGACGTCACCGCGGGGGATTTGACCTGTTACACAATACAATGAACAGGCAACTCGCATTCGATACAAACTGCCTTTAATCTATTTAATTTCATGCTGCCTGTAGTGTGAAAGATACTTATCAAAAGCATAGGTTTTATTCATTTTGTCGCATTGCTGCACAGTTTCGCTACAGGTCAACTCAAATAAACAATTTGGATGGTCATTGCATTGTTATTTGAAGTGTTTTGTTATGTTGTAGTTTACTGTTTATTCACACTGTTGCATTTTATTTATTTTTTTAGGCTAAAACACTACGGAAATTAATCCAACAGACCTTCAGGCAGTTTGCCAACCTCAATGATGAGCAGAGCATTCTCAAATTATTTGAGATTCTGTCACCGGTTTACAGATTTGACAAGGAGTGTTTTAAATGTGCTCTTGGGGTATGTACTTTTAAGTTAGGATAACACATTGTATAAAAATCCTTGAACTGAGAACTGAGTTTCCAGTAATCAGTATTTTTTTATTATCTGTGATCAGTAGTTGGGTGTCTGTGTTATTGTTATTTATGCAGATCCTTGCTCAACAGTGACACCTGCTGTACAAGTGTAAAGGCAGAACCTGAGAGTGTGTCTTAGCCCATGATGTGGAGCCTGCATTGTAGTTCTCCTGGTGCTGTGGTTCCTGATTGTCTGTGCTCTTTATCCAACAGTCAAGCTGGATTATCTCAGTGGAGCTGGCGATTGGACCAGAAGAAGGAATCTGCTACCTTACAGACAAGGGCTCCACTGTACGTATGACTTGTGTGATTTCTTTACACATCTTCATCTGCATTTATTTATTTATTTATTTGGCAGACTCCTTTATCCCAGGTAACTTACAGGTGTTACAGGGCAGTACAGGGTTACAATGCAAGGCAATATATCAATACAGTGTAGTTTACAGTAAGTGCAAATTATACAAGTACAATGTGAAATAAGATGCAACAAGTTAGGATTACAGCAATTTATATCTACAATGACATAGTAATAGTGCAAGGATAGTGCATCAGCTGAGGATCCAGTAATGTGGTGCGTAGATCAGGGAAGTCCAGTGCAGAGTAGGAGATCTACAAATGCAGTCTAAACAGGCTGGTGTTGAGGAGGCAGTGGAAGACAACGAGAGACAGAGTAGTCCTGATGTTCTCTGGTAGCTGGATCCACCACAAAGGGGCTAGGGTTTCACCAACAATGTGTGAGTATATACAAAAAAAAAATCAATAAAGTCACTGTTTCAAGAGCAGAACAGAGACCATGGCAAGATTAAACAGTTTGAAGCTGGGGAATTAGAAACAGGGAAGTGGACCCTGTGTTTGCAAAGTGGGGAGTGCATGGAATTAGAAACAGGGAAGTGGGCCTTGTGTTTGCAGAGTGAGGACTGTGTGGAATTAGAAACAGGGAAGTGGACCCTATGTTTGCAAAGTGGGGAGTGTATGGAATTAGAAACAGGGAAGTGGACCTTGTGTTTGCAAAGTGGAGACTGTGTGGAATTAGAAACAGGGAAGTGGACCTTGTGTTTGCAAAGTGGGGACTGTGTGGAATTAGAAACAGGGAAGTGGACCCTGTGTTTGCAGAGTGGGGAGTGTGTGGAATTAAAAACAGGGAAGTGGACCTTGTGTTTGCAGAGTGGGGACTGTGTGGAATGGGTTACCGAGCCACATCGTCTTTGGGATCCTTTGAAGCGTTGATGGATCGACTGGCTCCCCTTCATCATTGTTCTTGCGCTTGAATTTGCAATCGTTGTAATGCAATTCTGTTTTCCACTTTTGTCTTTTGTCTTTTATTTAGCCGACCCTCCTGGCTAACTTTAACCAAGTGCAGACTATCCAGTATTCAAACAGCGAAGACAAGGATCGGAAAGGAATGCTGCAGCTCAAGGTAGCAGGAGCCCCTGAAGTAAGTGACAGTGAGAACAGTGTGGTACAGTGTCTCACTTCCTGTATATGAGAAGGATTGCAAAGGAATGCTGCAGCTCAAGATAGCAGGAGCCCCTGAAGTAAGCGACAGTGAGAACAATGTGTCACACTGTCTCCCTTCCTGTATGCGTACACAATGTAGTATAAATACATTGCCTTGCAGCACAGTGCTTCAGTCGTTACATGCTGTTTCTGTACAGTGTGAAAGAGAAGCACTGTGACTGGAGGAACAGCTATGGAAATAGTGTCAGTGCATTCATGTCCAGTAAATCCCATCAGTTTAGCCCCCCTTACAGGTGTTGAGTTAATTGCAAAAGATTAAACAGTATCACTTTGTGAGCATTGCCCTATGAATCACAACACTTCATAGGAACTTGCTGTACATTGCTTTGACATCAATAGGTCCACATTAGCGCACACTATTGCATTTTTCATTTATTTCAGTTTCTTGTATGGGGTGTTTACTTGTTTTCTCTTTGTTTTAAAAGTGCTCCCTAGAAGCAATTCAGTGTTTGTTTGTTTATTTATTTATTATTAGGTTCTAGCCAGTTTTTTGCTGAACAAATCTTGTACTAGAATGAGTTGACTAATTCCTATTTTTTAAATACAGATTAATGCAATCGAAAATGGTTATGAAAATGGCCAAATTGAAGCATAGTTTGAAAGTGGCAGCTGATTATGACCTCTGATAATTATTCAAGGTGGACAGCTTAAGTCTTTCATTGCTGTTGATCTACAGTAGATGTAAGCAGTTTGTACAGGCAGTGCCATGGATGAGTCCAGCACTCTGGGAAAGGATAAATCAGAATTGTATTTTGAAGTTCACTAACTAATGCACACAACAGTTGACAAGGTGCAGGTGTGTGCGGAGATCCTCTCCAGTTCAATGGCTTCATTTTACCTCTGCTGACAATGCCCCCCGACCCTGCCTAGATGAGAAGTCTGTGTGTGTGTCTGTATTTGCGAGCAGTGCTCTGATGTAATGGGGCAGCTGTGTGATACTGAGCAGTTGCAGTGGAGATAGATAATGCCTCTTTGTTGGCTTGGTGTTTTGCAGCCTCTAACAGTGACAACGCCATCGCTGAATATTGCAGAAAACATGGCTGACCTGATAGATGGCTACTGCCGGCTGGTAAAAGGGGCCTCCCAGTCCTTCATTATCCGACCACAGAAAGGTATGAAGACACAACCGCATCGCTCCTCACTGTCTGTATTCAGGTTTTTAAGCAGCTTGTTTTTTTGTCAGCATTAAAAATGCACTTGGTTTGTAGAATGTAGGAGATTGAGAGGGGGTGGGGCAGCAGCATCACTGGCAAACACAACAACCATTAGCACAGACTGAAAATGAGTTGTTTTGATTTGTTATTTAGAAAGGCCTTAATAATTTAAAACAGACTTTAGGATACAGAATAGTACATAGATCAGTAATGTTTGTGCAGTTTACATAAGCAATCAGCTGTATTGCCTCAGTAATTTTACATACCCTGTTCAATGTAGGTGTAATATTTACTGAGAAGGCTATCAGACTGACAGAATAGAGTTTTTCTACGGTTCTGCATTTTCTGTTTTTTTTTTTTTTTTTTTTTTTTACTAACGTTATTTTAAAAGCTGCAAGTTGCACCTTCAGGAATTACTATAAACTTCCAGTGCATAACAGTCCAGCGTGTTATGCTGTAATGGACTAGGACACTAGACTTGCTTAGCATTAGTCAGTGATACTGTTGTTGTGCAGTGTAACACATTGCCTTCCGGCGCACTAGTCAGATTAGGGTGCAGGATTGGTACTGCCTCGCTTTCTGATAAGAGTCCCAAGCATATAATCCTGTGCCAAGTGGGTTACATTGTACACATGGCCTCAGAGCCACATTAGGATCATTTATCTTGAAGGATTTATAGCTGGGGATGCTGCTGATTTGTGTCTCTGTATTTCTTCTTTTTGTTTTTAACCAATATGTACTGTAGCATATTTCAACAAAAATAAATATGCAAATGCTAAAACAAAGTATGGCATCTGCCGAAGAAAATGAGTCCCTCAAAGTGAAGCTGCATCGAAACTTTGATGCAAGCTGATATTGCGACTTCAGAAGTAACATAGCCCTGGTTAGGATTCTGAACATTTGGATATTCAATTACGGTTCCACTGAATTGGTTAGTATTTGGTTGTAATGAGATGCTATGTATAGGATGTCTTTCTTTTTAATAACATACATAGTGTATTGCCATTCAGGCTGAAAGGATTAAGTGCATCCCTTTGTACTGTATTTGAATTTGTGTGGGCACCAAACGAATATGGTAAAAGCATTGCATTCTAAGAAACACAAGTATAGTTAGGCAGATATAGATTGGATAAATAGCCCAAAAAGTGTCTTTAAGGAAAATGTATGTATGTGTGTGTGTGGTCTGCACCTCTTTTTGTACAGTGTTGTGAAACAGCGATACATTGTTTCTTACTGGTTCTGATGAACTCCACACATGAGAAAGTAGGGGCGTGGAGTTCATCTGGACCTGGAAGAAACCCAGCTACAGGTAATTACAGCATTCTCGGTCTCGGCCAGTAGAACTGTGCTGTTTGTACAAGTGGCTCGATACATTGTTTCTTGCTGGTTCTGATGAACTCCACACATGAGAAAGTAGGGGTGTGGAGTTCATCTGGACCTGGAAGAAACCCAGCTACAGGTAATTACAGCATTGGAAGAAACCCAGCTCGGTAATTACAGCATTCTCGGTCTCGGCCAGTAGAACTGTGCTGTTTGTACAAGTGGCTCGATACATTGTTTCTTACTGGTCCTGATGAACTCCACACATGAGAAAGTAGGGGTGTGGAGTTCATCTGGACCTGGAAGAAACCCAGCTACAGGTAATTACAGCATTCTCGGTCTCTGCCAGAAGAACTGTGCTGTTTGTACAAGTGGTTCGATACATTGTTTCTTACTGGTTCTGATGAACTCCACCCATGAGAAAGTAGGGGTGTGGAGTTTTTCTGGACCTGGAAGAAACCCAGCTACAGGAATGATATGAAACTGTGCTGCTTGTGCAAGTGGTCCTGTACATGTGTCAGTTGAATGAATACATTAGCACCTTGTTCAGTCATGAATACAAGAACAAACTGGTTCCCCCTAGACCTACTGAACCCGTGTTATTGGAAAGCTGTACCATGACCTCCTGGAACACATTCTCAAGGGGGAGAAGTTTTTGGCATAACCAATTTTAATTTTCAGTCTCACCGTGCAGGGAATTATTTAAAAAGCCCGTTGTGTAGCAGTTTGAACCATTCCAGGTCTTCCTGTGAGCCCTAATTGTGAGTTACCGGTACAAAAGGTCTGTGGTGTGTCAATTGAGCTGACACTAAAAGCTAGAATGGCTGTAATGCTGTGGATAGAGGTTTTTTGTCTTAAGTCTGCAGCAATATTCTTTCTTTTAATACTACATGGTATTTTGAGTAACCGTGCTTTTAGAAACAGTCAATGTTAATATGCTGTCTGCACATGGGTCTGGGTGGCATGTACAGTTTTTGAACTGGGTTTGCTGTTTCATCAATCTTTTTGTCTATCTTACAGAGGGAGAGCGAGCCTTGCCATCAATCCCAAAGTAAGTTTGCCATCATTTTCTCTTAAGCTTGTTGACATTTGTGTGTGGAAACTTTACCATTGCAGTATCATTCCCCACCCCCACCCCAAAGAAAATGCCTGTGTTTTCAGAATTGCATTGTGATTGGTACCCATGTTTTGCATAATCTTCTTTCCTGCCTTGTATAGATTATGTATACTGTAAATGTGTTTGTCGATTGGTGCCTCTGCACATGTTCAGTTATATACATCTCTGAATATTCCTTTAAATGTGTCTTTTTCAGGTAACAAAACCATGCATCACACATAAGTTTTATTATATTCGTTCAGATAAGGATGATGCAGTACCTGTGCAGTTAAGATATGATGGACCCATATTCACAGAACTTTTAAAGAATGTTTTTTCTAAAACCCGTTTTCATTAATTAAGTGAAGCTTGCAGTTCATGTAACATTTTCAACTGCTTCAGAGAAGGTTTCTTAGGTTGTGTTTATAAACATAAAACATTCCTTAAAACTTAGTTAACAATCTAAACAGGACTAAAAAAACATTGAAATCCTGAACAATTTTATATATTTACAAGATGAACGATGGCTTGATTTTGAATGGTTTTGATTGGAATACTTTCAGTGTTTTCAGAGATACCCCCATCCCTCTTGAGTTTTGTGTTGTGTTTATTACTGTGCTCTTTGGAGCACTGCTTTAGTCAAATAAGGTAAAATGGTTTAATGCCAAAACTTTGTTTTTTCTTTTTTTAAACATCTGGAAAGACTTTCAGACTACAGATAAGATTTCAGGTTCCTTCTGAAAAAAACAACACAAGCTTCTCTCTGCTTTTGGCTGAATTGCTTGGAATTTCTCTGTGTGCTGTAATGTGAATTAGCTTCTTTTAAGAGCTCTTTCACCCACCTCTTTTAGTTCCTGGTGGTTGCACCCATTTATCAAAGTTTTAAACACACCCCTCCCCTTAATGGAACGGTCCAGCTGATTTCTGGAGAATACCCAGGAGTCTGGATAGAAAGAATGAATTCATAGTTGCACTTCCACAGTGGAGAATGTACAGCATTCACCGATTCAAACCTTTGTTTTACAGGCTTGGCAACAACGACAAGCAGGGGGTTCGGACGCGGACTGTCTCGGTCTCAGGTAAGGGAGTTGCTGTCACCGATATAAGGTAGATAAAAGGTGGCACACAATGTATGACATTGAAAAGAGAGGAAACAAGCTTTATATTATGCAATTTCTTTTAAATATGTGCTGTATTTGTGGGATGTTTAACAGATTCTTTTTTAGTATATATGAAATGAAGTTTTGTAATTTTTGAATGACCTTTGGAAAATAAGTTAGAAATTGTTAGACGTTGTGTACATTTGCAAAGTTTGACTGAAGGTTTTGAATAAACAGGTGAAAGGTTTTGTTTGTTGTCAGATTCTGAATATCAGATTCTGACAACAAACAAAACAGTCATGTTCGTTCAATAGATTTGTGAGACAGCTCATTTAAGACATTTGGCATTCACTGACAATAAAATATAGAAGCAAGTTTTGCATCAGAGTGGCAAGTGTGTCTTGAAGGATTTCATTTTCTAACACAAACTAATATGTTTGTTCCAGTTGGTGTTACTATAAATGCCAAAGCAAATACTTACTGGCTTCTACCTCATGGTATTTAGTATGTGTGAGGCTCAAAAAATAAAGTACATTTTACAGTTTGGCAAAACATAGAGGACTGTCTTCCCTCATAGCTTTACATGCATCTGAAAAATAAAACCACATTTCTTTGCTTGTGTGCTGAAGTTCTTAGTCTGTGTTGTATTTAAAATAAATGCTTACATGGTATAGTAAAGAATGACACAGTGTCACAAAGAGCTTCACATTCATGGTTTTATTATAATATGGCGATGTGTGACCTTAGATATACTAGAGTAACTATTGACCCAATTGAAACTAATGTTGCAAGTGTGTCTCTCTTGTCCTGCACTGAACCAGATGCTCCTGTCTACGATTAGGTTTGTGCTATAAACCTGTGTACAGGAAATATTAAATACAGTTGAACCCATTTCATATCACTTCGCTTAATATCATGCCCCTTTTATTATCACGATTTTTCAAAAACCACTCGCCGTGCACCACAGGTTTTTTGAGAAATTACCTCTCTTAATATCATCTCACAAACCCGCTTATTGTCATGTTTTGTGCAGCCTGTCAAATGCTGCGTTGCTGGGCTTTACTAAGTAACCACATGGTGGAATTAATTTCCAATGCAACAAACAACCAATAATCAATCATCTTGGCTGATGAACTCACATTTTGTGCAGCCTGTCAAGTGATGCTTGGGCGGTCTTAACAGGACACAGTTCAGTTACAGAACACCAGCGTCACCAGTTTTTCTTTTTTAACATAATCTTATTCACAAAAAAATCCACCAAGTTCAGTGCCTAATTGATAGCTCTCATCAGTCTACAATTCATGCCTTTTTTGTGTCGTTTTTTTACATAACGACACAAACTGTTTAGTTCCAGTTAATGATACCAAACGTATTTGTCCTGTAGTTAACTGTATGCATGTGTTTAAATGTAAAGAACGACTAAACGACAGGATAGAAACACTGCTCTTTAATTCACCGTTAGTTTTCTTTCTTTTTTTCTCACACTTGTAATGTGCTGTCATAGGCAAGCATGAAACCCGGTTTCTGTCATGACCCGCTTTTTATCACAAATTATGCCTGCACGACAATCTTGATATAAAGCTGGTTTATCTGTACTCTACATTTCTGCAACAGCCATCACTACCCTAATGTCATGCAAATGAGTCTCTGACAATGTACCTGCCAGCAGTTCACAGACATTCGCAGGCAGCACCAGCAGTAACCAGTGCTAAAATAGACTGAATTGATTTGGGGCTGGTCTGGAATACTGTCCAGAATGCTTTTGATTGGATGTTTGGTGGTCATAGATGGCTCTTTAACTTGGATGTTTGTATTCTCTGTTAATACGACTTGTATAAAAAACCATCAGCCTTCTGTATGAGTGTTCACACAGGTATCCCAGATAATATACGAAGGTGAGGTGTAGTGGTGCAATCAGCAACCTCGTTTCTTCAGCGATTATCCCATACGCATTCATCAACATTAATGGGTGCATCATCATTTTATTTTTTCAAAACCAAGAGCAAACATTAGGATTTTTATCATGCTATTTTTTTTTTTTTTTTAACAGAAGTCGTTTTGAAATATGCTTGTTAATTAATGTTAATATTTTAACATTTGCCATCTACACAAAATCCAATACATTGCCAAACATCGTTTTTCCGTCCTCTTTTTCTTTTACTCCAAAATTGACGAATCTTCATATCGGATACTTTTTTTTAAATAAAATTGTGTAGCTTTAATTTTTAAAGTTTGTATCCTAGTAGCGTGATGACATTGCTACATACCATACTAGCACTAATATAAGAGCATAACTACATAGTAAATGTTTTAATGCAAACTGGCAATCTGAACTGGATTCACTGAAGCGCAGGAAATGTAAGCACAGATAACCAATAATCAGTGCATCTATTTAATTGTAACCGATTAGAGGTAGCGTTTGTACAAGACAGTTTTGGTAAGTTTATACTTGTGTTAGTATTTGGGGGAGGGGTAACAAGATATTACAATCTTATACATGTGCGTGAAGAAGCAATTAACACAGCTAACGACAAATAAAATGTCAGCTAGAATGACACATGTGGCAAAGTAGGCAATGAATTAAAATGCTTTAGGATTAACAAGTGGCAAGTGCATGTCCTGGGACATCCTGAGAGAGCAGCTGTCTCTGTCCTGTCACAACCACACATCTGCTTTATTCACTGCTGTTCCCGTGGAATCTTGACAGACTCCACCTTTCCTCCTTTCCAGTAGAAACATTTGCTACGGACAACTGCGTTACTTGCCCAGACAATTTGTTTGTTTTCTTTCATTTCAGCAATACATTGAATTGCACGACTAAAACTTGGGGTGATATTATACGTCAGTGTCAGATAAAATTACATTTAATTAATTAAATAAAATAAATAAATAAGGCCCATTGACATAGAACACTTTTTATATGCTTACAATTGAAACAAGCTGGCCTAGCTACCCTGCCTCACAATAGACAAGCACTGGAAATCAGTTTTAATTTTTTCTATTAAATGTCATGATTGGGAATCTGTCCCTCCAAATCATGGTCCTAGTGAGTGAAATGGTAAATGCCAGGGTAGAGGAGTGAGAGATAGAAGAAGCTGATTGAAAAGAGAATGTGCTGTGAGAGCACAGAGCAGCACTGTGTGTTTTGTGACCCCAGTGAGAGTAAGGACCTCTCAGACTGCCCGCTCACTGAAAGGGTTTCTTGTGCAGGGCTGACATTTCACATGTTCATCTTACTAATACTGCAGTAGTGGGGGAGAGAGGGCCGGCTGTCCTCAGCTTTTCACAGCTATCAAACCCACGCAGATTTATCAGTATGGGATTAGAATGACTTCCTATAGTGGCGGGGTCAAATAATTGTCATGTTCTGTCTTTCTAAAACCTATTCTAGCCATACACACGTATCATTTTTAACATTTAAACATATGAACATAACAAAGTGTGTGTGTGTGTGTGTGTGTGTATATATGTATGTATATGAGATATATGTATTGTAATATATATGTATATATATATATATATATATATATATATATATATATATATATATATATATATGTATATATATATATAATATAATGACGATAATTGACCTTTTAATTTCCCAGACAAACTTGTGATTGATAGATTTAAAAAAAAAAAGAAAGAAAGAATGAACGAACAGTGCTTGTTATGTAGTCCTTTCAGGACGTCCTTGAAACCTTTCTGTTGCAGTACATCGTTTTCCCCAGATTGACCTCTAATTGTTTCATTGGAGATCCCCAGTGAGTTGAATGGCACTAGCGTGAGGTTTAGTAGAGACAGATTGTGTTTCACAAAAAATCCAGTAGAAAATAAAATGTCGTTCCACTTGCACAGGTTAATCCTGCCAGAAAAACCTGCAGCAATTCATGCTGTTTGAGACCTTTAGAATACTGTGTCCAGTTCAGGTCACCGCAGTACAAGAGAGACATTGTTGCACTTCAGAAAGTAATGGTGCAGAACATATCGGGGTCACAAAAGTAGCCATTTGTAAAGATATTGGGGTCACATAAGAAGCAATTGGAGAAGATAATGTACTAAAAGGAGCAGACATTGAATGGCTTCTATCCGGGTGTCTTAATTTTAATGGTGCTTTTATTTATATGTATAATTTGGACAGTTGTATTTTTTATAAAGCCCTGCAGTTAATAGTTCTGCATTGTCCTCATGGCACTATAATGAAACGGTTTTAACGGTAAGTTCCCATTTCATGTCAGTGAATGTGTTGCCAGCAGTCAGAATGTTTAACAAGACTGTATGTGGCACTGCTGATAAATCGTCTGCAGAGCAGTCGTTTATAGAAGTTAACAGGCACGATATAAAAATGTACCCAGAAGGTATGCTATACATCAGCAATACGCTTTTATTAATGTTTGTTTTTTGTATTTTTTTATGCTAGCATGATGAATGTTAATTTCACATAGCTGTGTTACCTTACCAAGAAACAGAAATATTTTGATATGTGCTGTTTACAGAGACCCATTAGGGTTAACGGTAACCCCGTTAGGGTTTGGGGGACCAAAAAAAGCACTTTTTTTTTTTTTTTTTTTTTTTTTGTTTTAAAAATTTGGAATCTTCAATTATTTTACTCCCTGATTTTTTCCCAATTTGGAATGCCCAATTATTCAACCTGGCTCACTGCTGCAATGCCAGCACTAACTCAGGAGAGACGAAGACGAGCACTTGCGTCCTCTGAAACGTGTGCTGTCAGACATCTGCTTTTTTCACACTGCAAGCCCGCCGTGAAGCCATTACAGGACTACATCGTCGGAGAACCATGCAGTTCTGAATTGGCGCCTGGCCAGCTACAGGGGCTGCTGGTGTGTGGTGAGCCAAGGACTCCCCAACCGACCTAAACACTCCCCACCCAGGCAGCACTTGGCCAATTTTGCACCGCCACCTAGGAACTCCCTCAGTCAGCAGCGGCTGCTCCGGGCGTTCCTTTACCAGATCTGCCACTGGAGAGCCCCACTTTTAGATTCTTAAATATTCTGTCCTTTTCCGTGTCTTTATTTTGTGTTTTTGAGTATCTCTTTGTTCTTGTCGATCATTGTTTGAATGTTTTTCTTTGCTATTTTAATTTCCATTATTCTCTCGTTCCTTATTTTCTCTTTCCTCTCTCTTTCTATCTCTGTATAAAGGAGTGAATCACAGTCAGCCTAGAGTTAAGAAAGCCAGGCACTTTCTCCTTCCTTTCATCTTCTGTTCTCATCAGTCTCCACCCAAGGGTACTGCACTGACATTCACACACCGCCTTGCAGCCTACCTGACTAATGTGATGTAGCGCCCCCTACAGCCAGCGCTCTGTCTGCCTAACACTTTTCAATTCAAGTAGATTCAGTGAATATTCAGCTCTGGGGAGTGTAAAGTCATAATGATAGAATAAAAGGGAGACCAGTTGTTTTTTATAGAAAGTACAGACATTAAAAAATTTAAAAATTAAGATTTTTAAATCAATTTTTATTATTATAATAATAATAATAAATATCCTTTCGAGATCTCCATTCTTGAATTTTAAATGAGTACGAAGCGTTTGTCCCAGATTGCTAGAGAAGAGAACTGTGCAGGATCCCAGCGGGTGAGCTACATTGTAACAATGCATGGTAATCAGCCTCAGTATGAGTGCATCCAGCTTGAAGTGGAATGAATACATTTTCTATCTTCCATGGAAAGAGAATCACTATTATATACAGGGCTCTCCTTTCCTACGTGTATCTCTTTCTGTCTATATTTCTTCTCTAGAATCTTGCTCTCTGTCTGACAAACTGCTGTAAAATATGTAGATTCTTATACGGAGAACCCTCATATAGTAGTCAGATTCCGTTTAAAAGGAATTCATACCTGCGGTCAAACTGCAATAACCTATTTCAAGGTCTTTATAGCTGTTGATTTAATAATGCCATTTCTCTCCATAATCCCTCATGTACCACACTGCTGCATCAGAAACCGTGTCATTTTAAACCAAGCATTTACCCTACAAGCTTACCTGCCACGGTTACCTGTTGAAGAAGGAAATGCCCCCATGCTGCCAGTCTCATTGCCAGCAGTGCACAGTAAACATTGCCTTAAAGGAAGTCACTCCTCAGTAAGTGTGTCTGGTGCCATTTCCATTGTGGTCTGTGTTTGTCTTCAAAGCGCGACCCAGCTGAGAATAGCGGGTGCTCTATAAACTGTATCAGAAAGGCCTGTGATGGTTCTTGCACTTATGATTAGTAAGGTAGCAATTTCTTTTCACCCCATAATATTGATCATGAAGGAGAACCACTATTGCTTTCTAGGTTAGTGTATAGAGGAACAATTTAAAAAGGAGAAGAAAAGCAGGGACGTTGGCTTAATAGACAAAGTGATATAGAAATAAGCCAAACAATAAGAGTTTGAATGGAGTTAAATGCTGTTGGAAAACTGCCCATAAATATATTAATTGTATTTTACTTTATTAGATACTGATCACGGGATACAGTGAATGAAAAAAAAAAAGTGTGTTTATCAGGTCTAGTACTGACCTCATTGCAGACTGGAGTTCATGTGTCACTGTGCTCCTAACTTCATTTCTTGGGTGGTGTTAATTAAGTACAGTGTGTGTGTGCTGATTTTAAGAGGCAACATCACTCCGAGTTTAAATTATTTAAAAATTAAAGAGAGAAAATAATTTATTGTAAGGGTCATGGACTAATTGAGGTCACATTTATCGCTGTATGTACTTTACTGTATATTAAATTGTGCCAGGCATAAACACAGATTTGATTAGTCCAGCCGTTTTGTCTGTGTAACATTCAGCAGAAAACATATGGTCTGGTTAACGTGGAGAGGGTATCGAGCAAACGTGGTTAACATGGAGAGGGTATCGAGCAATTAGTTTTTTTGGTGGCTGCCATTCTGTTCTTTAACACATATATTAAATAGAAACGTACAGCAAACCAGCATCAGCAGGGATTCATCTCAATCACAGACCAATAGAAATGTACAGCATACCAGCATCAGCAGGGATTCATCTCAATCACAAATAGAAACATACAGCATACCAGCATCAGCAGGGATTCATCTTAATCACAGACGAATAGAAACGTACAGCATACCAGCATCAGCAGGGATTCATCTCAATCACAAATAGAAACATACAGCATACCAGCATCAGCAGGGATTCATCTCAATCACAAATAGAAACATACAGCATACCAGCATCAGCAGGGATTCATCTCAATCACAGACCAATAGAAACGTAAAGCATACCAGCATCAGCAGGGATTCATCTCAATCACAAATAGAAACGTACAGCATGGCAGCATCAGCAGGGATTCATCTCAATCACAAGTAGAAACGTACAGCATACCAGCATCAGCAGGGATTCATCTCAATCACAAATAGAAACGTACAGCATACCAGCATCAGCAGGGATTCATCTCAATCACAAATAGAAACGTACAGCATACCAGCATCAGCAGGGATTCATCTCAATCACAGACCAATAGAAACATACAGCATACCAGCATCAGCAGGGATTCATCTCAATCACAAATAGAAATGTACAGCATACCAGCATCAGCAGGGATTCATCTCAATCACAGACCAATAGAAACATACAGCATACCAGCATCAGCAGGGATTCATCTCAAACACAGACCAATAGAAACGTACAGCATACCAGCATCAGCAGGGATTCATCTCCATCACAGACCAATAGAAACGTACAGCATACCAGCATCAGCAGGGATTCATCTCAATCACAAATAGAAACGTACAGCATACCAGCATCAGCAGGAATGCAGTTGCAGACCAATAGAAATGTACAGCGTACCAGCATCAGCAGGGATTCATCTCAGTTGCAGACCAATAGAAACGTACAGCGTATCAGCATCAGCAGGGATTAATCTCAGTCACAAATAGAAACATACAGCATATCAGAATCAGCAGGGATTCATCTCAATCACAATTAGAAACATACAGCATACCAGCATCAGCAGGGATTCATCTCAATCACAAATAGAAACATACAGCATACCATTGTTTGGGTTTTAAATGATTCCTTTATAAAGTGAACAAAATTGAAAAGTTATTGCAGTCTTTAATCCCACAGTATCAGCAGAACAGCTGTTTCATTAGTAATGTCTAAACTGTTGTTTAAGATCTTTTGAACTCGGCTTCTTCAGGAGGTAATACAGCACACCCTGGTCTCCTAATGCCTGTCACACTGCTTTGTGTGTTCTTTAACAGCTGCATTGAGATGCCTGTGCTCCCACGCTTTTTAACTTAACATTCAGAATGGTAACCATGAATTTAATCCTCAGACTAGTGCTGACACACAAGGGTGGCTAAGGGACCTTTTATCTCTTACTACTTATTTGTCCTTTCTTGTGTCAAATAGAGTTTGGAATAAAATTAGGGTGCTATGAAATCTTAATTCAACCATTTAATGGAATTAAAGATCAGTATTATTAGAAATATTAGATTTTTTGTTTTAAGAACATTGTGATTTAACCTTGTACAGGCACTACTTTAAGGGTTAAATTACTTTGTAATAGACCTGTTAAAATCTGCTAATTGTATTTTAAAACGTGATTATGTAACACTGTATTTTTTCCCTTTTTTCTTGCTCTCTCTCTCTCTCTCGCTTCTTTTTGCATGTTTCCTGGATCTGCAGATGAAATTAGTGGGGACGGTAATGTTGTGTTTTTTTTTTTAATACCTTATGTAACTTTCCACTCTGCTACTAACATGCTTAAAACAGTGATTCTGGGTGGTGTGATTGTATCTTATAAACCTTATGTCTGTGTTGAGTCTGATGTCATAGAGGTGGTGGTGATTTATCTCATTTACTAGACTACGCTGTCATGATGTTTCTTAACCCTTTCAGTCCTGAATTAATGTTGTCATGTGGAAGAAGGAACTCCTCTATTGAGTATACATGAGAACATTTATCTCTGCACTGCCTCAGACTGGGACCTAGCAGGACTGTCAGGTTCCAGCGTGATTTCCGACCGCATGTCGGGCCCACTAGGACTGAAATGGCTAAACCATCTTTAGTGTTGTTTTGTGTTTCCTGTTTGTGTAATGCAATTATTTCACTTCCTGGGGGGGTGGCTGGCTAACTAGGCGGTCCCACTAAACTTTGCCACATATGAATTAGTGTCACCTCTTATGGTTACATTTCCCAATCTGAAAGCATACACATGAAGCAATGAGAAACATTCTCATACTTTTTTCAAATGTCTGCTAGAAGTCTAATGATGAATGCAGAAACATTGAAAACACTGCAGTCATGGGAAAAGCAGTGGTTAGTTACTGAGGCGAGCTAAAGAGTGTCTTCTGAGAGTCCCCACTCTTTTGCTTGTCTTCTAGAACCAAACACTGATTTTACTGTGACAGTGAAATGTGTTTTCAGCGTCCATGTGACAGTTTGTCGGAAAAGCCTACTGATCTGTTTTGTGTTCAGTAATAGCTATGAGAAACATACCATTAAAAAAAAAATCTAATGCATGTTAGCAATAGACAAGTAATTTATATTTGGAAATATTTCCTGTAATATTTAATTTGCTTTATTCCTTTACATAAAGTGCAACTCAAATTACCTTCATTAGTGCTTAACTAGGTTTAATAACTTCCCTGCAAGTCGAACATCCTGAAGTCCTTCTTTTCTTTCCCGTGTCATACAAACAATGTTCAACAATGATCACTTGAACGTATGTTTAATTTTTAATTGTCTAAAGGTAACCCCATAACTTTCTTGACAGTGGGTAGCTGGGGGGCTTTTGCAGCTGCTCCTGTTTTTTTTTTGTTTGTTTTTTTTATTATCTCATCTACAATGAGAACTAAAACAGCTAAAAAAAAAAAAGACAAATAAATTGGTAGTGCTTCACTCTTATGTGTTTGCTCTAGTTGCTGTAACATATTCTTAGAAACAGTGCTAGTAGAAAAGATGACAATGTTTTTCCTAAAAAAAAAAAAAAAATTAAAAAAAGGGGCAGTGTTTATGTCCTCTGATTGGACGGAAGCATTTGCACAACACATGAGCAGCCTGTACAGTGTGTGGGGTGGGGGGAGGGGGGCTGACTCACATTGTTTTAGTAGGATAGTCTACATGGACAGAAAAACGAGGAAGCTTTAACTTACAATTGCTTTTGTTTGGATTGAATATGCGTGTGTCAGATTTATTGAAAGCTGCTTAAGAACTTGTATTCTCCTCTTGCAGAGACGGACGACTATGCAGAAATTATAGACGAAGAGGATACATACACCATGCCCTCGAGTAAGTACGTCAGTAATTGCAAGGCAATGCTGGGGTCGGGGAGGAGGAGGGAAGTTGCAGTGTGTTTTTAATGGGTCTCAAAGCAGTCATCTGGACACCAGATTCCTTTGCACAAACAGATGTTTGATCTCAGTCTTTTTTTTAAACACAAACTTAAGCCTTCCTAACTATACTGTATGTACTCCTTGAATGTTTTCCCCCAGCCTTTTGAAAGTATTAAAATAAGCCCTGATAGCAGTTTGGTTATTGGCGACGGTGTTGCATGTGTGTTCAGGGCTGGGTTGGTTGATTTAAGTCAAGTAAATTTAAATCACTGATTTAAATCAATTATTTTTTTTTTTAAATCAAGTGATTTAAATAATGTTTTCATTTACTACCTGTTTTATATAGTTTCTCAAGGAAAAGACATGAAAAGTATCTTTTAAAAACCTTTTATTAACACAAACATCTTAAACTGTTCCTGTCTATAAATTAAAACTCTTAGGGCTGTATTCTGATCACAGCGCAAATGCGAGTGCAATTACGAACAACACTTGCCCCTGATTCTGTGGCAAATAATATAGGAGGCTGTGTGGTCCAGTGGTTAAAGAAACAGGCTTGTAACCAGCAGGTATCCGGTTCAGATTCCAGCTCTACCACGGACTCCTTGTGCTCAGTCTTTCGGGTGAGACGTTGTTGTAAGTGACTCTGCAGCTGATGCATAGTTCACACACCCTTGTCTTGTATCTTGTAATGCGCTTTGTGATGGTGGTCCACTGAGAAAGGCGCTATATAAAAATAAAGATTATTATTATTATTATTATTATTATTATTACTATTATTACTATTATTATAATAAATGGAGTGACGACATAAAAAAAAAATGCTGCACTGAAATGGTATTATGAAGACATGTCTTGCCCCTTTATAGAGCACCTGCCCCACATTAACATATTCACTGCAGCGCTTCTGATGACAGTGCAGTGGGATCCCAAATAGACAATTGAGCACTGTGTTAAGACCTGTTGAAACCAGGTTTTTTGAGTGGGGCAATCAGGAACTTCAACAATTGAACACACTATAAAAAGCAAAGTAGTCCTAAGTAACAACTGTTTGTGTTTGAATTGAAACAGAAAGAGGTAAAATGTAAGAGAGAAGAATGACTGGGATGAGTGAGGGGGATTTTTCTCTGGCGTACTCCATTGCTAAATTCTTGTAGTTCACATAGTGTAGATCACATTTAGAGGATGCCACAATGATAAACACAGTGCCTATAGGAAGTATTGGGGGGGGGTGAAATATCTATTAAAAATAAAAACCTGAAAAGTCTTCATTAGATAAGTATTCACCCTTTGCTATGACACTCCTAAATAAGCTTAGGTGCAACCAACTGCCTTCAGAATTCACACAATGGAGTCCATCTGTATGTAATAAAAGTGGTTAACATGATTTCAGATTAAATACACCTGTCTCTGTAATGTCCCACAGTTGGGTAGTGCATTCAAAGCAAAGATACTACCATGAAGACCAAGGAGCTTTCAAAACAACTCCGGGATAAAGTTGTGGAATGGCACAGATCAGGGGAGGAGTATAAAAAGATTTCAAAGGCATTGAATATCCCTTGGAGCACAGTCAAGTCGATCATTAAGAAGTGGAAGATATACGGCACCACCCAGAATTTAGAGCAGACCGTCCTCCCAAACTGAGCAGCCGGGTAAGAAGGGCATTGAGGCTGATGACAACTCTGAAAGACCTACAATGTTCCATGGCTGAGTTGGGAGAAACTGTCCACGTGTCAACAATAGCTGAGGTACTCCACAAATCTGGCCTGTATGGAAGAGTGGCAAGAAGGAAGTCATTTCTGAAAAAAGCCCATGCAAAATCCTGCTTGCAATTTGCAAAAACGTATGTGGGAGACTAAAAAGATGTGGCAAAATATTCTGTGGGCCAATGAAACAAAAATTGAATTATTTGGGCTAAATGCAAAGCATTATAACTGGCGCAAACCCAACACAGCACATCACCCAGGTACCACCGTCCCTACTGGTGGTGGCAGCATCACGCTATGGGGATGCTTTTCATCGGCAGGGACTGGGAAGCTTGTCAGGGTAGAGGGCCAAATGGATGGAGCTAAATACAGGCAAATCCTTGAGGAAAACCTGCTTCAGTCTGCAAAAGACCTAAGACTGGGACAGAGATTCACCATTTGGCAGTACAGTGACCCCAAGCACACAGCCAAAGCGACATTGGAGTGGCTTAAAAACAAGAAAGTGAATGTCCTAGAGTGGCCCAATCAAAGCCCGGACTTGAATCCGATTGAGAATCTGTGGCAAGACTTAGAAGATTGCTATCCACCAACGATCTCTGTCCAACTTGACAGAGCTTGAACAAGTTTGCCAAGAAGAATGGACGAATATTGCACGATCCAGATGTGCAAACCTGGTAGAGACTTACCCCAAAAGACTCACAGCTGTAATTGCTGCCAAAGGTGGTTCTACCAAGTATTGACTCAGGGGGGGGGGTGAATACTTATCTAACTAAGACATTTCAGTTTTTTTTTTTTTTTTTTTTTATTATTTTTCATTAACTGCTGTTTCACAATAAAAATTCTCTTGCCTCTTCAAAGTGTTGAGTACGTTGTATAAATCAAAGGAAAAAAATCCCATTTAAATGCATCAAGATTTCAGGTTATAACACAACAAACTGTGAAAATGTCCAAGGGGGGTGAATATTTCCTATAGGCACTGTAATTCACTTAATATATGTATTCATTTAAGATTGAGTAATTTAGTTTGGAATGTAACTATTCACACTATTCACAAACTATTAACTATTTCCAAAATCCTTAAATGTAGTTTGGAGGTAATGTAGAGCTACAACTATGGTACTCCAAAAAAAATTCATCAGTAAATAAATTAATTTTACAAATCGCCAACCGTAGTTCAGAGATTAATTTGGGTGATTTGTCATTGCTCTCTCTTATATGAAGCGGTCTGTGTGTGGAATGTGTACATTTAAGGTTAATTTAGTACTGTGTGTGCTTTAATAGAACTGGTAGTGAATGGGCAAATTAATGCTTCTTTTTAGTTACAATGAAAGGTTTCATAGTTAATATATATTGAGGCACTCACTCCAACACCAAGAGTATATTTGTAAAAAAAAAAAAGAAAAAACTTTAAAAGAAAAGAATGAATAATTAAGATTTAACTATAACAAATATTTCAGAACCAAAACCGTTGAGACGTAGACCTTACTCTTTGCAGGGTGTCATGGCATAAGATAACAATAAAAATACTGTTTTCTACCGTGTTGCAGAAAATGACAAACCCACAGTTCTGGTGAGAGTAATTAACAGGGTCCCTTGGAATTCCTATTAAAGAGGTTTCTGTTTTAATATACAGCACACTTCCTTTAAGGGACTTGACTGCGTTTAATTTGTCGGGGACTTGCTCCCTTCTGTCACCAATGTGCTGCAAATCAGTTTGGGAAATTTGTATCTAAAAATACAATTGGACGTTTCCAGTTTAATTTGAAGGTGTTTCTTTTGTATATTCAACCTATATTATCACATTTTCAGATAAGCCTAGTGTATAAAATGTCTTGGCATTGTGCTGAGAATCTTAACCCAGGCACATCTTGTACAGTCGGTGTAACCCACAATCTGATGTTTACTAAAAGACAGCTGTTTGATTTCTCTCTCCAATAACTGCCCTGCAGAAAGCTGTGGATTAGAAGAAGGTAATGGCTTCTCGTTTTCCTTGCTGTTCAGTGTTCATGCTTGCTGCACGTGAAACAGAGTGTGTCTGTGTGTGTTGTACTTATTATTTAATCCATACCTTTTGGGTTTGTTTTGTTTTTTTGCTCATCACCCAAGTCGCTACCCCCTTGTGGTTGTGTGCTGCATCTTTGTAGAAGTTCTATGTTACTGGCTGCACCAGGCCGAAATGGTTAAAAAATAAAGAATGTACTTGCAGTTGCTGTCTGCTTCGTTGTACATATTGATGCATTCCCTGCAAGAAGCGGGTATGAAGCGGATACAGGTGTGCAAAGCTGATTCATACCCAAGTCGTGTGCATGGAACTGCAGGAATGCTTACAACACAGCAGGCAGCAATAGTAAGCAGTGTGCTTTGTTGTGAAGATGTACTGTCCAGTAACAATTTATAGAGGAACTGCACTTTTGACAACAGTAATGAACACTATCCCCTGAAGACTGGAATAAAATTGGTTACCGGAAAGGATGTTGAACATTAACTGGGGGATGCATTCCGTTAAATAACTGGTTCAAATCCCTGGTTCAACATAATAGGGCCAACCGTGTCCAATGTGTACCATAATCCTCTGTCAACTCCAATATTATGACATGGTACTGTGGTATCCTCCAGCTGCACCTCTATTTCATAGTTCTAATGCATGCTGGTTTCTGTGCTGTTGTGTCCAATTGTCCCTGTTACGGGATGATATTTTTAAGAAGCCAGCAACATCAAAAGTTTAAAGTTCAATAAACGGGACCCAGTGAATCATCTACACATGCCCAGTCTCAGGCTGAGGTCAGCATGTTGCCCATTTTCCTGATAGTTCTAATACTTTGGTAGTTTAGAAGCATGCTGGTTTCTGTGCTGTTGTGTCCAATTGTCCCTGGGATTCAGAGTTAAAATTGGATGAAAAATATAAGACGACGACCACTCTGTTTGGTATCAGACATTTACAGAACAATCAGTCTCTGTACAAAAGCCACGTGGATGCAAAGTTAAGAGATTTCAGGGTTGGTTAATGCAAAGTTAAGAGATTTCAAGGTTGGTTGATGCAAATGGTTTGCAGCACATTTCAATTCATTCTGATGTTTTCTTATGTACCGCTGAAATTGTTTTATTGGAAATGCCTCTTTAAACCTTGCTAAAGTCACGTTTGTGGTTCTGGATTTGAGTCAAATTACATGTCTGGCCGATGCCTAGGCAAATTACCTTTAGCGTTAAAGAGTTCCTTTTCAAGTATGAAATGTAACCATCATCATATGGGTATTTACCACTTAAAGACCTGAAACCAGAATAAGATACATCAAAGCCGCTCGACATAAATATACTGCACTTACAGACCTCAACGTCATTTTTCCTTTCAAGACTGACCTGACGAGAGTCTGATGTCAGATAAATACTTGTTGCTTATGACTAATTTTCGCTAGTTATTGTATTTTACATAATTTATGCGATATTACATTTACACTGTAATAGTTTTTTTTAATTATTAATTACTCGTATATTATGCACTGCAGCCTGTTGTTTGTTATGTTCTGCAGCGGCCTTGTGCGCCGCGTGAAGCCAGCAATCAGGCAACATAAGTCTTTGAGCCTCCCTGGGCTGCATAGCTCCTGCCTGAGTTATATTAAATTCTCGTTTCAAATTACGAGATGCTTATTTTGTGAACTGTAATTCTGTTATTACTGTTTTCTGTGGAGAAATATTTTTCTCCTGTTGTATTTTCTGTGTTTTTTATTTCACAGAAATACACTCACAGCTGCTGGGATTAGCTGCGCTGCACTGGACAACGATACACACTTCGGTTGAGACTGCTTGCAGTCTCACACACAGCATCCTGCTGCTGTTTTGGTGACTGCTTTTGCATCACCGTTACTTAGGCTGTTAGTACCTCTAACAAGCAGACTTCCCTCAGTCTTGTGTGAATACTGACTGAGTGGTTTTGCCAATGGGTTGTACAGGTGGGCATCCCTGTACATTGTTACCCCCGGTAACTGTGAACCAGTGGACCCGTACTGTGCAGTACCGAAGTCACCAACCCGCTCCATTCCCAACGTAGTACCGAACCGGCACCGAGGTTACCGCACCGGTACGGTGCCATCCTTGTAACCGTACCAGTACCGTACTGTACTTGTTTTTTTGCTTTTAGCACCATACGAGATGTTTTTATATTATTTATGTAATTGTTCAATTACTGTTTTTTTAATTGTGAAAGTATTTTCATTTTGTGTGTTTTCTGTTATAACTGCAAACCGGTGGACCAGTACCAAGGTTACCGACCTGGTACTGAACTGGGATCGAGGTTGCCACATCAATACCGACCCGGTGCTAAAGTCCCCGAACCTACTGTGCTCGGGACTTGACCCGCCAGGTAGATTGAAGCAGCAACTGTATACTGTACACTGCATTACTTGCTGTCCCTGTGAGACATGCAAGACTAGTCTCCCTTTTGAGGACAAGCAAGGCAGGTGCTGTTACTGTGCTTACGAGTTCCGTCTCTTGCCATTTGGCCTCTCTCTAGCTCTCCATGCCTTCTCAAAGTGCATGGAAGCTATCCTGGCCCCATTGAGACACCAAGGCTTCAGAGTGCTCAGTTATATAGATGACCGGCTAATTCGTGCTCAGTCTCCAATGCAGGCAGAGGCCCACATGGAACTGGTCACTGGCAACCTGCAACGATTGGGCCTTACTGTGAATCATGTGAAGAGCCAGCTCACACCTTCTCAGACAGCCTGTCCCAGTGTGGGCCCTGGCGTGCTATGTTGACAGGACATGTTGGAGGCAGTCTGAACAATTTTTTGTCTGCTCTGGGGTGAAATCCCCTGGTCAAGGCCTGTCTAAACAGAGGCTGTCCAAATGGGTAGCAGACATGGTCAGGACTTTCTATGAAACCAGAAACGCTCACTGCCCATTCCACCAGGGCCCTTGCGACTTCCATTTGCAATGCAGCAATGTGGGCTACTCACAGAACCTTTACTAGGTTCTGTATGTTAAGCTGTGGATCCTCAAAACCCTGGTTTTGGAACTAGTGTTAAGAGCGACTTCTCAGTCAGCCCTTACAACAGAGGCATAGAGGTGGGCTTCTCCCAGCACTAGCCACTTGTTATTGGGATTTGTATGGTAACGCACAAGACTGCCTCTCCGCTAAGCCTTGTAGAATTCCGGTAGTTCTGCAATCTTGCCATTGCGATGGCTTTGGTATACTTGCCCATGCAGTAATGGTTACATTTTGTACTTGAAAGGGAACATTAGGTTATTATCATACCAGTAACCTTTAAGGTTGCTGCGGCCGTGGTTGCAGTAGGATTGAAGGATAAATGACGCAGTGATCTGTGCAGGCAGTCGTTATATGCCCTCAGGGGCCGGCATGACTGTGTCACAGGCACTGCATGCAGCTTTGTAATATCTTTCAGGTTCAGGGTCTTTAGCAGGTAAATGCCCATTTGGTACTGGTTACATTTCGATTTCAGGGAACCAGGGTTATGATGTAGCCCCATCCCACATTTTCACATTGTCCCCTTCAGTCTGTGGCCACAACTGTGTTCACTGCACACAGAAAAAACACAGGTGGGGGGGGGGGGTCCAGGCCTAGTTATGAGTCTGAGTCTCAACTCAGATGGGGGGGGGGGGGTCCGGAGTTATGAGTCAGAGTCTTGCCACCCACCCCCCATTCTAAATCTAGCTGCACAGCAAAATCCTGAGTGGCTTTTCCAAAGGCCCCCTGTTTGATAAATAAAAGGTCCTGTCCTGGACTGCAAAGCAAAGGTGGAGGTGTTTCCAATAGAGTCTTAGGTCAGTGTACATGTGCAGTATGTTGCCTGTGAATACAGCCTCAGGGCAGTGTGCCTGGTCAGTATGTTGCCTGGGACAGTTCTGTGCAGCTCACCATCCTTCGGTCTTGCAGCCAGGGACTATGAGATCCAGAGAGAGAGAATGGAGCTGGGCCGGTGTATCGGAGAGGGACAGTTTGGGGATGTGCACCAAGGCGTCTATATGAGTTCAGTAAGTAGACATTGTTGTGGGAATAATGTCTGGCTGTTACTGTTGGGTTGCTATAGAGCATATCTAGTGTAATGTCTTACAGCTATGTTGCATATGCTTTTAAGTTCTTCACTTACGTGTGCTTGCCCTGCTTGTTTCCCTTTGCCAGCAAAGCAATCACCGATGCTGCGTCTCAGAGGGTAATCTGGGGTTTTCTTTTGAAATTCAATTTATTTATTTTTTTTGTATAGGAAGACCCTTCTATGTCAGTGGCTATTAAAACATGCAAAAACTGCACGTCTGATAGTGTACGGGAGAAGTTCCTTCAGGAAGCCTGTAAGTAGCCACTGCTGTGTCTGTTCATATTGCAACTGTTTAAAATTAGAAATGCTAACAGAAAAATAGCAGGTTCAATCCAAACACATATTGAACACTGTTCCTCAGAGTTAAACATCTGTTTTTGTTGTAGATGAATGCAGTGTGTGTATATTCTCCATTTGTAGTATAATTTGCATCTTTTCTCATTTTCAGATTCGTAGAAAGGCACTCTTAACTGATCTATAGTTTAACCAACAAAACAATTTCAAAAAAGTTGAACTAAATAAATAAAATCCAGTGCCACTAAAATAAAGTATTAACTATTAAAAGTTTGTAGTAATTATCTTACTGTTATAATTTTCATAGTATTGCCCTGCCATTCAGTGGTTCTTGAACTTCTTTTTCAATAAGTATATAAGGCTGTTTATAATATTATAGGGTATAAGCACAGTTTTTACTCTTGCTAGGCTGCCGAGCAACAAAAATAATAATTACAGAGCTTTTAACTTTATTTAATGCCTTAAGCAAAATCTTTCTTAACCTATATGTATTCATTCATCTACAATATAAACACCCATAAGTCTTTAGGCTTAAATCTGAGAGTGTGTTTGATATTTTTTGCCAGCACCTCTGTTTGTATTATTATTCCTGGAACAGATCTATCTGTCCATTCTCCACTGTTTAAAAGACACCTTTATGTTCAGGAAATATACAGACAAGGTGGGACTGGTTGGCCAGTCTTTACAAAAATAAAGAAGCAGAAAGAAGTATTTGAATTTCTGTAGAGTACAGACAAGGCACTGTTTGAGCAATGGAGTGAGGCCTGAACCCTAGAGACTCTGCGCTGCTGCTTTCAAACACAGAACCAACTGCTGAGCATACAGAAATCATACGCCAGCTTTTATTAATGGTATTTTAACCCTTTCCTTGTATTTCAGTATAAACAAACGGTGCTATGGTTTACAGTTTAAGCAGACTGCAAGTCCTGTTATCTTTATAGAATGCTTTATTCCTGGAGCCAGCTCCTTCAGTAAACTGCCAATAATGAATCAGCTGAGAGCCAGTATTTATGTTTTTGTCCCCATCCCCCCAGTGACTATGCGACAGTTTGATCATCCCCACATAGTCAAGCTGATTGGAGTGATAACAGAGAACCCAGTGTGGATCATCATGGAGCTCTGTACACTTGGGGAGGTAAAGGGTTTTTATTGCTTTCTCTTTAGTGTACTCGCTGTAGCCTAGTGCATTTACCCCTGGGGGTTCAGTCAATTTAACTTCAGTCGTACTGCTTTCAGAACAACTAAATAGGGTTTAACATAATGAAGTGGTATTATCTGATTCTCTGTATTAGATGACACCTCATTGAAAGTCTTGTCTGCGTCGCCCCAGCTATAAGAATTGCCTTTGGAGGTCAGAGTACAAACGGAAAGAATTCTGGAATGATTTCTGTTGCTATTCACCGGTCATGTAGCAAACAACCACAGCAAAAATGTAGCTGCATTGAAAATAAATTCAGTTATTCATTTAAACAAGGTTTCGATGAGACGTGTCTTGTCAGTATTATTTCTGTTACTGTATATTATAACAAGAAAACCATTAAGAACAAAATCGAATTTTTTGGGTGATTTCAGATCACTTGTGCAGTGCAAGCTAGATCATAATAATAAGCAGAAGAAGTGAACTGTAAGTGTCTAATCTATGAAAGTGAATTTGTACTGCACTCCCCTGATCATTCAAGTCCTACAAGAGACTGTGGTAAAATATTAAACCAGGGGGAACTCTGTGTTGAACCCCCAGTGTACAGTACAGTAACATTGTAGGATTATTGTGACATGTTTTTCCTGTTAAACTGATGTCATTGTTGCTTTCAGCTGTATTCAGAATTGAATCATTTTACTTGCCCAAGCTCCCTTTGTTTTTGTTTTTTCTAAGATTATTTTATTTATATTAATTGATTACTGATTTTGCATCATCCAGGGCATTCTTATATGCATTTTTTTTTAAATATAATACGCTTGCATTTTGCAGCTTCTGTTTCTTGACTTCATGCTTTTCTTTTTGTTTTTCTTTGTTCATGATAGCTGCGGTCTTTTTTGCAAGTAAGAAAATACAACCTGGACTTGGCCTCCCTGATTCTGTTTGCATACCAGCTCAGCACAGCACTCGCTTACCTAGAAAGCAAACGATTTGTACATAGGTAAGAAAAGCAGAGACAAACAGAGTCCCTGCTGTCAACCAGGACTCTGGAGGTTTTTCCCCCTGCATATTTCAGGCTGTGAAACTTCCTTCTGTTTGTGTTTCTGCTCAGGGATATTGCTGCTAGAAATGTCCTGGTGTCTTCCACAGACTGTGTGAAGCTTGGAGACTTTGGGCTCTCCAGGTATATGGAAGACAGCTCCTATTACAAAGGTACAGGTCACCTTTTTTTGCAGTGTACAGATTTCCCCTAGTGTGCTGCTTTTAACTTCTTTATTTATTTAACATTCTTGAAAAAAAAGTCTAGATAACTTAAATGGGGTATACAATTGAAAAACAAACACCTTCATCCCAGAGGCTGCATTAGAACATCCTGTCTTTGTAATTTTAACAAATCTAGATGTCAAACTAATGCCTCCTTCTCAAAACAGAGAGGTTATTTTTTTACCTTTTATATTTTTGAGCTGGATTCCTAAATAAGAAATGTAAAATGTGTGCATGACTTAATAAAGTATCACCCTTGCATGAGGCAGCATTTATAAAAATGAAACACCTAGCCCCATCTGTTGGTTTGATAAGTTAATGTAGGCAGTGGCTTAGGCCTGTACATTTAGCAGCAGTAATGTAGAGAAGAATTTGCATGCACAGGGAACGTTTTCCTTTAAACGTGTTGCAATACCCTTATATATATATATATATATATATATATATATATATATATATATATATATATATATATATATATATACACAGTGCCTTGCAAAAGTATTCAGACCCCTGACCAATTCTCTCATATTACTGAATTACAAATGCTACATTGAAATTTCGTTCTGTTTTGATATTTTATTTTTAAACACTGAAACTCAGAATCAATTATTGTAAGGTGACATTGGTTTTATGTTGGAAAATATTTTTAAGAAAAATAACTGAAATATCTTGCTTGCATAATTATTCAACCCCTGTGCTGTGGAAGCTCCCAGTTTGCACCGATGAAAGAAATTGCCCTAACGAGGACACAATTACCTTACCATTGGCCTCCACCTGTGAACCATTAAAGTTGCTGTCACATTTTCTGGATAAAAACCCTACTGTTGAAGGGTCATTGGTAAGGCTGTGAATCTGAAGGAAAATGAAGACCAAAGAGCATTCTACAGAAGTTAGAGATAAAGTAATACAAATGCATAGATTAGGGAAAGAGTACAAAATAATATCCAAGTGTTTGGATATCCCAGTGAGCACAGTTGGATCAATAATCAGGAAGTGGAAGCTGCATCACACCACCCAGGCACTGCCAAGAAAAGGCCGTCCCTCAAAACTCAGCGCTCAAACAAGAAGGAGACTTGTGAGAGAAGCCACAGAGAGGCCAACAATCACTTTGAAGGAGCTACAGAGTTCAGTGGCTGGGAGTGGAGTAATTGTGCACCAGTCAACCATATCAAGAGCTCTGCATAACACTGGCCTGTATGGGAGGGTGGCAAGAAAGAAGCCGTTACTCAAAAAGTACCATGTGAAAGCTTGTCTGGAGTTTGCCAGAAAGCATGAGAGTGACCCAGCTGCGATATGGGAAAAGGTTTTGTGGTCAGATGAGACCAAGACAGAGCTTTTTGGCCAAAACTCCAAGCGCTATGTGTGATGCAAACCTAACGCTGCCCATGCCTCAAGACACATCATCCCTACAGTGAAGTATGGTGGTGGTGGAGCAAAATAACTGGATAAATAGACTAGGTACCATGATGCCTGAAGGTTTAAGTAGAAAGGAACAGTAGCTCATTACATCATTAGCTTAATAGTGAATGACTTCACAAAGATATTAGATTTAAAGAGAAATAAATGTGTGGTTACCATGGCATCATATATACATCATATATTTGTTTATTTAGCAGACACCTTTATCCAAGGCAACCTACTGAGATTGGGGTGTGTGAACTATGCATCAGCTGAGTCAAGGAGGTTAAGTGACTTGCTCAGGATCACACAATGAGTCAGTGGAAGAGCCCGGAATTGAACCGGGGACCGCCTGGATTCAAGCCCTTGTCTTTAACCACTAGACCACACAACCTTCTATATAGATATAAATATGTATATATATATAGAGAGAGAGAGATGCTTATACAGAATATGTCACATGGAACCTTACAATTGCTCCAATCACTTCATACGGTTGTTGCAGCTGTCTGTAAGAAATAAGTAGGCATTAGCTATTTCATAGATTATTTGTCTTTTCAGCTTCCAAAGGGAAACTGCCTATCAAGTGGATGGCTCCAGAATCGATTAACTTTAGACGCTTTACCTCAGCTAGTGACGTGTGGATGTTTGGTGAGTTTAACTGTTTTAACAACACAATTCCTTTCTCTTATAGAAAGCCGTTAATAATGTAAGCACTCCTGAAGTCATTTTCACAGAAGTGTAGAAGCTATTTTACATAGGTCTTCTAATAGTATGTCATTATTACATTGTCACCTGCATTTTTTATTTCATTATTGTGAAATGTTTTTCTTTTATTTACGTATTCATTTATTTTTAAAGTAGCTTGTTAGCTGCACAGTCAGTAGCCGCTGTTAGTTGTGTATAGATATGTGTGTTAAATTCAATTTGTAGTTTTCTATTCTTCATTGGTAATAGTGCTGTATCACGCTTTCCAGAAAGACGTTGTAGAAGTCACTGCTTCTGTTTATTGCAGGAGTGTGCATGTGGGAGATCCTGATGTACGGAGTGAAACCCTTCCAGGGTGTGAAAAACAATGACGTGATCGGAAGGATTGAGAACGGAGAGCGCTTGGCCATGCCCCACAACTGCCCCCCCACCCTCTACAGCCTCATGACCAAGTGCTGGGCCTACGACCCCAGCAAGAGGCCCCGCTTCACTGAACTCAAAGCGCAGCTCAAGTAAGGCTCAGTCTGACCACGCTTCATTTGTATGTCTTCAATTCATTTGTATAAATTGCCCTGTTTTAGTCTGTCGGCTTGTGGATTCTTGGGTGTCACAGTCTATTAAGCAGTCAGATAACCTTGGTGTTTTTTTGTTTTTTTTTAACTCTTTCATGTACTGTAAATATCCAGATAGCTGTTGACAAGATCAACCGGAGGACATAACAAGTTGTTTGAAAATGACGAAAATAATCTGAAGAATTCTTCAAGAATGATTGTTAACAAAGCAGAACGCTAATTGAAATAAATGCAGCAGTATTCTTACCGGTTCCAACAGGAACCGTTTCTGTTAGTCTGAGCGGATTGTGCTGTGATGGTTGGGATCCTTTCGTAATGGTACGGTATCACAGTTATTCAGTGTGGAAGTGGGTTTCTGCATGTTCCCCTCTAGATGTCGCTGTTAGACCGCGGGGCTCCCGAGCACAGAGGAGAACATGTAAAAACGTGATCCAATTTTAGATTTATTGTTATGCTCTGTTGTATTATTGCCATTGTATGGCTCACGTTTCCTAATTGTACCTGTGGATTTGTGCACACAGGGTTTGTGCAAGTAGTGCGCAGATGAAAGGGGAGGCTCAATAAAAGTGTGGCTGCTCAGCGCATTGCTTTCTCTGTCTGAGTGGTTCATGCCAGTCTGAGGCACATCCTATTACTGTTAACATGGTTACACTGAGGGCTAATATCATCAGAGCTTCCACCTGAGATAAACAGCAAGGCTCAGAAAACAAAAAGTACCTGTTTAACTACAGCTTGCTTACTTTCAAAGCAGGCACTCTTGTGGTTTTGCTCCCAACGGGCTGAGCTTTGTGAGGCAGTCCCCTGGCCGAGCTGTGTAAAGGCAGCAGAGAGAGATGTTTTCACACAGTGCCTGTATGAATCACGCCTCTAGTGAATCTATAGCTCACTGAGTCAGCCTTGTATGGGTTTATGTAAGGCTGACTGTATGGACTTGAAAACAGTTCTTGGAAACCATGTAAGTATTTACCAGTATACCATGCATAGTGCAGCATGTAAATATAATCTTCTCCTTAGAAGGCACCAAGTAAAGGTTATCATTACAATTTCTAAACTAATTTCTTCTGTCTGGCCAGGCGCATTCTTTTTTTCTGTAGTGAAGCTTTTTACTTCTTCTTTACTAATGCATGTACGTAATGTAATACAGGAGTGGAAAATTAGTTGAGCTACCTTGGCAGCTCGTAATATCCTGTTCAGCTCAAAGAATCGTGTTTTCTAAGGCGGCTTTCAGTCATTCGAGTTTCACATCTGATCCGTAGTGTTATCCCAGCAAAACACACTTGTGTGCTATTGCTTAAATAGAATCCATTTTCATACAGAAAGCAATCAAGTTAATAGGTTCATATGTTCTGTCTTTCATTGTACAGTATAAAAGATGTCACCTTGTGCAATTTGGGGCTACTCAACTGTACAAAATGGTGTTCCTTATAATAGGAGACTTCCTACAGAATATCCTATTATAAATGACAGAAAAACAAAGTAAAGATGGTAGTCAGTATTCTGCAACTGTATTGAATTGGAAAACGTGTTCAGTCTTCATAGGCTTAAACGTCAGTCCATTCAGCCACTATAAGTCCACAGGCATGTAAAACTGAATCCATGTTATCTCGCTAGTCCAAAATTCTAGTTAAGCAAATTGCTGTAATAGTTTTTCTATTTCCGAGTGTTTGTGTGCACTACAGCCTGTTGCTGGTTACATTCCGCTGCAGCCTTGTGCCCCACATGAAGCCAGCGGCTCGAGATGCTCCTTCCCAGGGACCCAGCAGCTGACTTTGTGCTCTTCCACCCAAGCTGCATTCCACCCACACAGGCCTCTCTGTAACGTGGTGCTTGCGTGTGTACAGCATTACGCTCACAAGCACCATGTTACAGACAGACCTGCGCCTAGGGGGAGTGCACAAAGTCAGCCGACTTATTTCTGCTGGGTCCCTATGAAGGAGCGACTTGAGCCACTGGCTTCACGTGGTGCACAAGGCTGTAGCTGAATGTAACTAGCAACACAGGCTGTACTGCACACAAATACATGTACATTGAAAAACTATTACAATGATTTGCTTAAATATCGTACATAAAATGCAAAATATATACAGATGTAAGCAACAATGTACTTATCTGAACAAGTTTCTCCTGATCTGGTCAGTCTTGAAAGTTAAAATGGCGCTGAGATCTGTGACGGCAGTCCTTTTGATCCCTCGGGGGCGGGGTCACGACTGAGTCACAGGCTCAAAGGATTCGGGTGTTTAGGAGGTGAACACCCATTCAGTAAGGTTTACATTTCTATTCCAGAGAACCAGGGTTATAATAATAACCTAATTTTTTCAATGGTATTAATAAATGTGCACAACTGCAGTTTGCACCCTTAATCTGGTGAATAATACAAGAACACAGCAATGCAACGCAAGATCATATTGTTATGGTTCTAAAGTCTTTAAAACAGTAATATAATTGAAAAGAAGGCTACATTTAAGTTACCATTGAAACTATATCTGTAACAAAAACACAGATTTTAAACGTCCTGTGTTAAGTAGTGCTTAGTGTTTTTAAACAAAATGCATGTGTTGTTACAACTGGACCTCTCGGAACTACATTTCCCATCATCCTCCTGCTCATTGGTAAATCCATCTCAGTTACATATGTGAGCAGGAGGATGATGGGAAATGTAGTTCTGAGAGGTCCATGTGGGTACATGTGAAGCCATCTTGAGGCAGGGAATGCAATTTAAAAGTTTAAAAAAGTGGTCAAAATGTAAAAAAATAATAATAATTAAAACAATACACACACCTTACGTAAACAGTTGTAGCAACACATGGGAACATGTAACACAATAAAATATGTACCCTTTAACACTCAAATAGTTAGCAATCTGAAGATGTGTATGTTCTGAGTTCTGTGCTTCTGAGACTGCATGCCTTTTTATTGCCAATACAACACTTAAATAAGTGTCCAGCACAGGAACCCAGTTTCATGTTGTCTCCTGATTTACCAGGAGGCAAGTCTAACACAACAG